>NC_143029.1:92472500-92677500 GCF_057628025.1 Oncorhynchus mykiss
TAAAAAAAAGTGTCAATATTTTGCCCCTTGATAACCAGCGCACTTCTGTATGTTGGCAGCAAGAGCCTCTCTGCGGATGCTGCAGTGTACCCAAGAGCCTCTCAGTGGATGCTGTAGTGTACCCAAGAGCCTCTCTGCGGATACTGCAGTGTACCCAAGAGCCTCTCAGTGGATGCTGTAGTCTACCCAAGAGCCTCTCAGTGGATGCTGTAGTCTACCCAAGAGCCTCTCAGTGGATGCTGTAGTGTACCCAAGAGCCTCTCTGCGGATACTGCAGTGTACCCAAGAGCCTCTCAGTGGATGCTGTAGTCTACCCAAGAGCCTCTCGGTGGATGCTGCAGTGTACCCAAGAGCCTCTCAGTGGATGCTGCAGTGTACCCAAGAGCCTCTAGGGGGATGCTGCAGTGTACCCAAGAGCCTCTCTGCAGATGCTGCAGTGTACCCAAGAGCCTCTCAGTGGATGCTGCAGTGTACCCAAGAGCCTCTAGGGGGATGCTGCAGTGTACCCAAGAGCCTCTCTGCGGATGCTGCAGTGTACCCAAGAGCCTCTCGGTGGATACTGCAGTGATACTGCAAGACCACTCCACTATGTCTCCCTGTCATGGCTTTTGCACCATCAGTACAGATACCAACATGAACAGCAGCTACGTTTGGCTACATAAGGACTGTTAGTGGATTAACAGTGGCTTCTTCCTTGCTGAGCGACCTTTCAGGTTATGTTGATATAGGACTCGTTTTACTGTGGATATAGATACTTTTGTACCTGTTTCCTCCAGCATCTTCACAAGGCCCTTTGCTGTTGTTCTGGGATTGATTTGCACTTTTCGCACCAAAGTACGTTCATCTCTAGGAGACAGAACGAGTCTCCTTCCTGAGCGGTATTTTTTATTTTACCTTTATTTAACCTTTATTTAACCAGGCAAGTCAGTTAAGAACAAATTCATATTTTCAATGACGGCCTAGGAACAGTGGGTTAACTGCCTGTTCAGGGGCAGAACGACAGATTTGTACCTTGTCAGCTCGGGGGTTTGAACTCGCAACCTTCCGGTTACTAGTCCAACGCTCTAACCACTAGGCTACCCTGCCGGTATGACGGATGTGTGGTCCCATGGTGTTTATACTTGCGTACTATTGTTTGTACAGATGAACATGGTACCTTTAAGCGTTTGGAAATTGCTCCCAAGGATGAACCAGACTTGTGGAGATCTACAATTCTTTTTCTGAGGTCTTGGCTGATTTCTTTTGATTTTCCCATGCTGTCAAGCAAAGAGGCACTGAGTTTGAAAGTAGGCCTTGAAATGAATCCACAGGTACACCTCCAATTGACTCAAATGATGTCAATTAGCCGATCAGAAGCTTCAAAAGCCTCATCAATTTCTGGAATTTTCCAAGCTGTTTAAAGGCACAGTCAACTTAGTGTATGTAAACTTCTGACCCACTGGAATTGTGATACAGTAAATTATAGTGAAATAATCTGTCTGTAAACAATTGTTGGAAAAATGACTTTTGTCATGCACAAAGTAGATGTCCTAACCGACTTGCCAAATCTGGTTCTATCGTTGAAAGTCCAGCTTCTAAAATGGTAAGTATTATAAGATACAGGTGAGAGGGTTAGTATTATAAGGTACAGGTGAGAGGGTTAGTGTTATAAGGTACAGGTGAGAGGGTTAGTATTATAAGGTACAGGTGAGAGGGTTAGTGTTATAAGATACAGGTGAGAGGGTTAGTATTATAAGGTACAGGTGAGAGGGTTAGTATTATAAGGTACAGGTGAGAGGGTTAGTATTATAAGGTACAGGTGAGAGGGTTAGTATTATAAGGTACAGGTGAGAGGGTTAGTGTTATATGGTACAGGTGAGAGGGTTAGTGTTATAAGGTACAGGTGAAAGGGTTAGGGTTATAAGGTACAGGTGAGAGGGTTAGTAGTATAAGGTACTGGTGAGAGGGTTATGGTTATAAGATACAGGTGAGAGGGTTAGTATTATAAGGTACAGGTGAGAGGGTTAGTGTTATAAGGTACAGGTGAGAGGGTTAGTGTTATAAGGTACAGGTGAGAGGGTTAGTATTATAAGGTACAGGTGAGAGGGTTAGTATTATAAGGTACAGGTGAGAGGGTTAGTATTATAAGGTACAGGTGAGAGGGTTAGTATTATATGGTACAGGTGAGAGGGTTATGGTTATAAGGTACAGGTGAGAGGGTTAGTGTTATAAGGTACAGGTGAGAGGGTTAGTATTATAAGGTACAGGTGAGAGGGTTAGTATTATAAGGTACTGGTGAGAGGGTTATGGTTATAAGATACAGGTGAGAGGGTTAGTATTATAAGGTACAGGTAAGAGGGTTAGTGTTATAAGGTACAGGTGAGAGGGTTAGTATTATAAGGTACAGGTGAGAGGGTTAGTGTTATAAGGTACAGGTGAGAGGGTTAGTATTATAAGGTACAGGTGAGAGGGTTAGTATTATAAGGTACAGGTGAGAGGGTTAGTATTATATGGTACAGGTGAGAGGGTTATGGTTATAAGGTACAGGTGAGAGGGTTAGTGTTATAAGGTACAGGTGAGAGGGTTAGTATTATAAGGTACAGGTGAGAGGGTTAGTGTTATAAGGTACAGGTGAGAGGGTTAGTGTTATAAGGTACAGGTGAGAGGGTTAGCGTTATAAGGTACAGGTGAGAGGGTTAGTATTATATGGTACAGGTGAGAGGGTTAGTATTATATGGTACAGGTGAGAGAGTTAGTATTATATGGTACAGGTGAGAGGGTTAGAGTTATATGGTACAGGTGAGGGTAAGGGTGAACAACAAAGATGAGTCAGACTCTTCTGCAGGAATGTAGCTAATTTTTAAACATTTCTCAACCTTGTGTGGTCTGTCCTTATTTTACTCTGCTCTCATATGCTGTCTGATTCTATAAATTATATTTCAGTGTACACGTACTTTCCACAGCAGGATTTTAGAGGCATCGTATGTGATTATAAAGTGTTCATACAGAGCAGAGATATTTATTTTGACTTACAGAGCTGAATATTCAATCAGGAACTTTCATTTCTTTCGAGACAGTTTTACCACTATTGAAGGGATTTCTCCAGCATGTTCAATCACTTCACCGTTGAGAAGTCCACCTTCACACCAAGGGGAGACCAGAAGGTAAGGGTCTGAGTGGAGTGGTGCCATGCACCATCTCAACAGCTTTAATAAGAGGTAAACTACCTGATGTCACCATCTCTGTTTAATAAGAGGTAAACGACCTGATGTCACCATCTCAACGGCTTTAACGAGAGGTTAAATACCTGATGTCACCATCTCTGTTTAATAAGAGGTAAACGACCTGATGTCACCATCTCTGTTTAATACGAGGTAAAATACCTGATGTCACCATCTCAACAGCTTTAATAAGAGGTAAACGACCTGATGTCACCATCTCTGTTTAATAAGAGGTAAATGACCTGATGTCACCATCTCTGTTTAATAAGAGGTAAAATGCCTGATGTCACCATCTCAACGGCTTTAATAAGAGGTAAAATACCTGATGTTACCATCTCAACGGCTTTAATAAGAGGTAAAAGACCTGATGTCACCATCTCTGTTTAATTAGAGGTTAAAGACCTGATGTCACCATCTGTGTTTAATAAGAGGTTAAAGACCTGATGTTACCATCTGTGTTTAATAAGAGGTTAAAGACCTGATGTCACCATCTGTGTTTAATAAGAGGTAAAATACCTGATGTCACCATCTCAACGGCTTTAATAAGAGGTTAAAGACCTGATGTCACCATCTGTGTTTAATAAGAGGTAAAAGATCTGATGTTACTATCTCTGTTTAATAAGAGGTTAAAGACCTGATGTCACCATCTGTGTTTAATAAGAGGTAAAAGACCTGATGTCACCATCTGTGTTTAATAAGTGGTTAAAGACCTGATGTCACCATCTGTGTTTAATAAGTGGTAAAAGACCTGCTGTCACCATCTGTGTTTAATAAGAGGTAAAAGACCTGATGTCACCATCTGTGTTTAATAAGTGGTAAAAGACCTGATGTCACCATCTGTGTTTAATAAGTGGTAAAAGACCTGATGTCACCATCTGTGTTTAATAAGTGGTAAAAGACCTGATGTCACCATCTGTGTTTAATAAGAGGTAAAAGACCTGATGTTACAATTGGTGCACTGACATGATGATGTCATCACCCAATCCATCATTGAAAACAGGAAGTGGTTTAGCGGTATTCTGTTGACCCCAACTAACGTTTTAGTCATTTAACAGACGCTCTGGATCAGAGCGACTTACAGGAGCGATTAGAGTTAAGTGCCTTGCTCAAGGGCACGTCGACAGATTTTTCACCAAGTCGGCTTTCGGTTACTGGCCCAATGCTCTTAACCACTAGGCTACCTGCCGGCCCATCCATGTCTTCGTCACCCTGTGGAGCTCCTCAACACATTAATGCTGATTCCACTTCTTTGGGAGAGGGTTAGGGTTCGACCTCTAGACAGGGAGAGACTGACACCCTACTGGACCCCGTGGTAACACTATGCATATCTGTTTGTTTAAACTTTAAATGATTGTGGATGTGTGGGGAGACTTCCAGTAGTGAGGTCCTGATTGAATCTGAGAACAGCAATATGAGCGATATAAGACATTCTTGATTAGCTACAATGTGAGACCATAAAACTGGTCATTATTACCACCCGTCACTCTCAAACCAGTAATGGGAATGAACTGTTCATTCTTAATTTTTGCTGCGCCACTGTGTCTTGCCTGTAGAGCGCGCACAAGAACAGCAAGGTGTCAAACCAGCCTTTTTCCTCTTTCCAACACAAGGCATTCTGGGAAAGATAGTTCGTTCTAATATCACTGCCACTTGAGGTCAACAGTTTCCTGGTCAGTGATTTTCGCTGTGATTCTATTTAAAAAAAGGCATCTTTTGGTTTCATATAAAGAGCATAAGATGCAGTCGGAGGATGCACGCTATCTGAAACGGTAAAGATGAAGTTGTCATTTCGTCAATCTGTTCTGTATCTCGCTGGGAATGTTAATAATGTAAAGCCTTATCATGCTATAGCAGCATACCACCTAGCTAGTTCATTTGCATGCTAATCGTATCGTAATCGTAGCTAGCCTACAGTAGCCTACTTATTTTGTTACTTAAAGATAAAATGTTAGATGTAGACATTGTGTTGTTGTTAATAATGCTGTTTTGTATCTGCCCGGATGCGGTAACGTCAACAACAGCTGTGATAGAGAACAAATCTCAGTCCATCCCATCAATGGGTGTGGACAATATTAGCCTCGCTAGCTAGCTGTCATATTTATGCATTGCAGTCAAATGCGGCCAAGTTAGTTGATTTTAAGGTACATTTTAAAATGAAAAGTTAACTAAAATATATTATTCTTCCTTATGATGACCGCAGGAAAGTGAAGGGTGGTAGCCTGGACGTGCACCCTACAGAGAAAGCCCTGGTTGTTCAGTATGAGGTGGAGGCGACCATCCTTGGAGAGACCGGAGACGAGATGCTGGGAGACCGCAAGAAGTGTCAGAAGATGTAAGCCTGGTTTCAGCACAGTCAACAAACGGTGTAAATGATATGTGGTGTTTTGGTCTAAAATCACAGTCTGTGATTTAAATAGTCTGGCTCTGACACTTTCTTTGGTAAACTGAGAGATGTGGCTGGGGAAATGTAGCTAGGCTAATTCTAATCTATTCCCCTCTATTCCTCTCTATTCTATTCCTCTCTATTATATTCTATTCCTCTCTATTATATTCCATTACCCTCTATTCTATTCCTCTCTATTCTATTCCTCTCTATTATATTCCTCTCTATTATATTCCATTACCCTCTTCTATTCCTCTCTATTCTATTACCCTCTATTTTATTATATTCCCCTCTATTCTATTCCCCTCTATTCTATTCCCCTCTATTCTATTCCCCTCGATTACATTCTACTGTACTGTCTCACTCCGTCCCTGTCAGTATTCGTCTGAAGAGCCTGAATACGAACACAGACGTTGCAGCCCTGGCCCGTAAGGTGGTTGAGGAGTGTAAACTCATCCATCCCTCCAAGCTGTCAGAGGTGGAGCAGCTGCTCTTCTATCTACAGAACCGCAAGAAGGCCAGCGGGAAAGGTGAGCATCGACTGTCCCCTCTGAAACACATACCACAGATAACTAACTATAGGTCAACTCCATAGTTTATGAAACAGTTATTGTGTCATTCCACTGTAAGGTCTATTCAATAACAGTTTAGTTCTATGTTAACGAGTGATGCATTCCACTGTAAGGTCTATGTTAACCAGTGAATCATTCCTCTGTAAGGTCTATGCTATAACAGTGTAGTTCTATGTTAACCAGTGAATCATTCCATTTTTCTGCAGCAGAGAAGAGAGTGGTGAAACCTAGAGACCTAACTCCATTTGAAGGAATGGAGGTGAGTAATTAGCATCAACAATGCTAATAATCATAACAATACATTTGACTAGATTGATGAGGAGGCTAACGTCAACATGGTGTCTCTGTTCTAGATAGATGAGGAGGGTAGCCTAGTGGTTAGAGCGTTGGACTAGTAACTGGAAGGTTGCAAGTTCAAACCCCCGAGCTGACAAGGTACAAATCTGTCGTTCTGCCCCTGAACAAGGCAGTTAACCCACTGTTCCTAGGCCGTCATTGAAAATAAGAATTTGTTCTTAACTGACTTAACTTGCCTAGTTAAATAAAGGTAAAATAAATAAAAAAGATGAGGAGGCTAACGTCAACATGGTGTCTCTGTTCTAGATAGATGAGGAGGCTAATGTCAACATGGTGTCTCTGTTCTAGATAGATGAGGAGGCTAATGTCAACATGGTGTCTCTGTTCTAGATAGATGAGGAGGCTAATGTCAACATGGTGTCTCTGTTCTAGATAGATGAGGAGGCTAAAGTCAACATGGTGTCTCTGTTCTAGATAGATGAGGAGGCTAATGTCAACATGGTGTCTCTAGATAGATGAGGAGGCTAATGTCAACATGGTGTCTCTGTTCTAGATAGATGAGGAGGCTAACGTCAACATGGTGTCTCTGTTCTAGATAGATGAGGAGTCTAATGTCAACATGGTGTCTCTGTTCTAGATAGATGAGGAGGCTAACGTCTACATGGTGTCTCTGTTCTAGATAGATGAGGAGGCTAATGTCAACATGGTGTCTCTGTTCTAGATAGATGAGGAGGCTAATGTCAACATGGTGTCTCTGTTCTAGATAGATGAGGAGGCTAACGTCTACATGGTGTCTCTGTTCTAGATAGATGAGGAGGCTAATGTCAACATGGTGTCTCTGTTCTAGATAGATGAGGAGGCTAATGTCAACATGGTGTCTCTGTTCTAGATAGATGAGGAGGCTAATGTCAACATGGTGTCTCTGTTCTAGATAGATGAGGAGGCTAATGTCAACATGGTGTCTCTGTTCTAGATAGATGAGGAGGCTAACGTCAACATGGTGTCTCTGTTCTAGATAGATGAGGAGGCTAACATCAACAAGGTGGAAGAGTATGTAGAGCTGCTGTATGAAGGTATGGAGGAGAAGGTGAAAGGGGCTACACTCATCCTACACCTGGCCAGGAACCCTGTCAACCTGGAGGAACTACTAGAGAATGGTAAGGAGAGGGGGAGAGACGGAGAAGGCTTGCACTATATGCATAACATTGCATTAAAGTGTAAACCATCTGGACAGTGGCCCTGCTCTGGTACGTATGTCTAAGGTTCTGTTTGTGTGTCTGTCTCTCTGTCCTGTAGAAACGGCTCTAGGAGCCCTGGCCAGAGTGCTGCGGGAGGACTGGAAGCAGAGTGTTGAGCTTGCCACCACCATCATCTATGTTTTCTTCTGCTTCTCCAGGTAAATACTAGAGGGGAGAAGAGGTAGGAGAGGGGAGAGACAGATTTGGGACAGACCACTTTGTCCTGTTGACTCGTAACCCATCGGTTGCTAGCTGGCCTTTCTAACTGCTAGTCTACCTGCCGCCCCATCTGATACTTTATAAGACGGCTTTACTCAGAAGGCCTTTCGCGTTTCTGTTGTTCCATTCTGTGTTAGTGGAGTGTAAATGCTACAACTCTATTCAGGCTTATTGAAGGCAGCCACCTGCTGTTAATCTGATTCAACTTTATTATATATCCAATACAGTCCACTTCTCTACTTGAGAAACACAGAACCTCTAATGAATACAAGTCTATTATTTTATTCAGAGGAGAAAAATAAAATGAACTTTTTGCGCTGTCATTATCCTGTTGTCGAATTGCTTCATCTGGTTCAGAACAGAAAAGGGGTGATTGTCTAAAATAAACCACCAAAACGCTCCAAACATTTTCTCAGAAAGCAGTGATTACCAGCTACATCGGGCCGCTGTCACAGGACCATTAAAGGATGAAAATAACCGGAGACTGATATGAAAACCGAGAGTTGTTTTCTCTTAGTCATGAATTATTCTGTTTCCAACTGGAACGTGGGTGAGATTTATCTTTGACAGCAGAAGTGGGGTTTAGCTTTGATAGCTAAAGGTGGGTTTTTAGCTTTGATAGCTAAAGGTGGGTTTTTAGCTTTGATAGCTAAAGGTGGGTTTTTAGCTTTGATAGCTAAAGGTGGGTTTTTAGCTTTGATAGCTAAAGGTGGGTTTTTAGCTTTGATAGCTAAAGGTGGGTTTTTGGCTTTGATAGCTAAAGGTGGGTTTTTAGCTTTGATAGCTAAAGGTGGGTTTTTAGCTTTGATAGCTAAAGGTGGGTTTTTAGCTTTGATAGCTAAAGGTGGGTTTTTAGCTTTGATAGCTAAAGGTGGGTTTTTAGCTTTGATAGCTAAAGGTGGGTTTTTAGCTTTGATAGCTAAAGGTGGGTTTTTAGCTTTGATAGCTAAAGGTGGGTTTTTAGCTCACATGTTACATAGACATTTTATTCCTTTAGCAGACGCACTGATCCAGACGAACTCAGTGGCCTTGTGGAGATTGGAAGGTTGTGAGTTCAATCCCTTGCTGAGACTCCCCAAAGACTGTAACATGGGACCTGATGCGTCTCTGCCAGTTGGGGAACCCGGTTGTTGAGCATAAACCTGCAGCAGCGAGTCACTGTTTAGATGTTTGCAGAGAACGACAGGGTGTTGTCCAGGGTCATGCCAAGGTTCTTTACACTCTGGGAGGGGGACACCTTGGAGTCAACCGTGATGGAGAGGTCTTGAAGCAGGAAGGCTTTCCCCAGGAGGAAGAGCAGCTCTGTCTTGTTGAGGTTGAGCTTGAGGCGGTGGGCCAACATCCAAGCTGGGGTATGCCACCTTGAGTGACATCTGCATAGCAGTGATAGGAGAGACCATATGAGGATATGACAGAGCTGAGTTACTTGGTCTATAGAGAGAAGAGGAGAGGGCCTAGAAGCGAGCCCTGGGGGACACCAGTAGTGAGAGTACATGGTGCAGACACAGATTTTCTCCACGGGTAGGCTGAAATCCAAGAGTGTGAGATTGAGATGCCCAGCCCTGAGAGGGTGGAGAGGATGATCTGATAGAGCCTGAGACGCCCATCCCTGAGAGGGTAGAGAGGAGGATCTGATAGAGCCTGAGATGCCCAGCCCTGAGAGGGTGGAGAGGAGGATCTGATAGAGCCTGAGACGCCCATCTCTGAGAGGGTAGAGAGGAGGATCTGATAGAGCCTGAGACGCCCATCCCTGAGAGGGTAGAGAGGAGGATCTGATAGAGCCTGAGACGCCCAGCCCTGCAGTCCCTGGTTCGGCTGGGAGTCCCATAGGGCGGCACACAATGGTGCTTCCAAGACAACTGGAAAACAAGGTTGAAACATGATGTCAGTGATCTTCAGGTCAGAGCTCTAGAAAGATGTCAGAGTTCCCGACTTGGAATCCCGAATTTCCCAGTCGGAGCTCGGCCCCCCCCCCCCCCCCCGCCCCCCCAGAGTTCCCAGTTGTCTTGAACTCACTGAAGTCTGACAGTTCCCAGTTCCGAATTTCCAGTTGTTTTGAAAGTGGCAGAAGTCATGCTGGACGGACAGCACGGCCAATGTTGAATGTTTATCCTTTTATGCTTGGAATAGAGACCCTTAAACCCAGACTTGGACCACACACCCACTCCACTGAATAGCAGGCTAATGTTTGCTTTACAATGCTTGCAGTTAGCCACGGATTCCTTCCAAGCCACTCATTGTTGAATTTGCGATTTCCAACTTGTTGTGTAATGTTTATGGCCGATGAGCACCGCGATACTATACTTTTTCTTCATGATTTCTCTTCATATGACAAGGATTGAAAAGGATTTGCAAGTTGATTGTCGACTTGATTCATGATGACTGCTTGTCTAGCTTGATGTTGACAGTCCAATCAAAGATTTGACGTCGTTTGTCTGTGGCCAGTGACCTAGAGCCTTCTTGGATGGGCACTTCTAATATAACTCTATGGCAGCATCCAAGGGGCTTGAATTTTCGAGCTCTCCCTGTAGATGTTGCGGTTGACATGAGTGACAGAACGCTGAGCCAATCACGGCGCAACTAGAGAACATTACCAACCCCTGCGCTCCGTATTTTCCGCTGGCTGGCCCACCACCACAGAATGCATTGAGTTGAGCTGAAACACCTGTGTTTTGGAAATGCCTTATTCAAGAACGCAAAAAAGAGACCATGTTTGTATGCGACTTTATTAACTTGATGATATATAGATTTGTTTAAACATGGTTTGCAAATTGATCTGTGACACGTATTAATGCTAAAATAACATGCCCCACCTGCCTTGAATGACAGGTCACCACTGATTATACAGGAAATGTCACCACTGATCATACAGGAAATGTCACCACTGATCATACAGGAAATGTCACCACTGATCATACAGGAAATGTCACCACTGATCATACAGGAAATGTCACCACTGATCATACAGGAAATGTCACCACTGATCATACAGGAAATGTCACCACTGATCATACAGGAAATGTCACCACTGATCATACAGGAAATGTCACCACTGATCATACAGGAAATGTCACCACTGATCATACAGGAAATGTCACCACTGATCATACAGGAAATGTCACCACTGATCATACAGGAAATGTCACCACTGATCATACAGGAAATGTCACCACTGATCATACAGGAAAAAGAGTACCATTTGGGTAGTAGTGTTCCTCCAGTATATGAATTGCTTGTCCCCTGTGTTGTTCCTACTTTCTCCCAGTTCCGTGGCCTACAGTTGACATATACTATAGTATATTTAGTCTAGTATATCAGTACTAAATCTAACCCTATAGTATATTTAGTCTAGTATATCAGTATTAATCCTAACTCTATAGTATATCAGTATTAATCCTAACTCTATAGTATATCAGTATTAATCCTCTAACCTTGTAGTATATCAGTATTAATCCTAACTCTATAGTATATCAGTATTAATCCTAACTCTATAGTATATCAGTATTAATCCTAACTCTATAGTATATCAGTATTAATCCTAACCCTATAGTATATCAGTATTAATCCTAACTCTATAGTATATCAGTATTAATCCTAACTCTATAGTATATCAGTATTAATCCTAACTCTATAGTATATCAGTATTAATCCTCTAACTCTGTAGTATATCAGTATTAATCCTAACTCTATAGTATATCAGTATTAATCCTCTAACCCTAAACCTTCTATCTCCATGTAGTTTCTCCCAGTTCCATGGGCTGGTGACCCACTATAAAATCGGAGCTCTGTGTATGAATGTCATGGAACACGAACTGAAGAGATACGACCTCTGGCAGGATGAACTGCAGAAGAAGACCAGGACATATATCCTTCACTTCAGGCTCTGGGTCTGGGTTAGTGTCTGGGTTGGTGTCTGGGTTAGTGTCTGGGTTAGGGTTTATGGTCTGGGTTAGTGTCTGGGTTAGGGTCTGGGTTAGGGTTTATGGTCTGGGTTAGGGTTAGGTTCTGGGTTAGGATTAGGGTCTGGGTTAGGTTCTGGGTTAGGGTTAGTGTCTGGGTTAGGGTTTATGGTCTGGGTTAGGGTTTATGGTCTGGGTTAGGGTTAGGTTCTGGGTTAGGATTAGGGTCTGGGTTAGGTTCTGGGTTAGGGTTAGTGTCTGGGTTAGGGTTAACGGTTTGGGTCTGGGTTAGGTTCTGGGTTAGGGTCTGGTTCTGGTTCTGGGTTGGGTTAGGGTTAGGTTCTGGGTTAGGATTAGAGTCTGGGTTAGGTTCTGGGTTAGGGTCTGGGTTAGGATCAGGGTCTGGGTTAGTGTCTGGGTCTGGGTTAGGTTCTGGGTTAGGGTTAGTGTCTGGGTTTGGGTCTGGGTTAGGGTTTATGGTCTGGGTCTGGGTTTATGGTCTGGGTTAGGGTTACTGGTCTGGGTCTGGGTTAGGGTTAGTGTCTGGGTTAGGTTCTGGTTTAAGGTTAGGGTTTATGGTCTGGGTTAGGGTTAATGTTCTGGGTTAGGGTTTATGGTCTGGGTTAGGGTTAGGATTAGGGTCTGGGTTAGGTTCTGGGTTAGTGTCTGGGTTGGTGTCTGGGTTAGGATTAGGGTCTGGTTAGGTTCTGGGTTAGGGTTAGTGTCTGGTTCTGGGTTAGGGTCTGGGTTACGGTTTATTTTCCAGGTTAGGGTTTATGGTCTGGGTCTATGGCCTGGGTCTGAATTAGGGTTTATGGTCTGGGTTAGGGTTTATGGTCTCGGTCTGAGTTAGGGTTTATGGTCTCAGTCTGAGTTAGGGTTTATGGTCTTGGTCTGAGTTAGGGTCTGGATTAGGAATTATTGTCTGGGTTAGGGTTTGTGGTCTGAGTTAGGGTTTATGGTCTCGGTCTGAGTTAGGGTTTATGGTCTGGGTCTATGGCCTGGGTCTGAATTAGGGTTTATGGTCTCAGTCTGAGTTAGGGTTTATGGTCTCAGTCTGAGTTAGGGTTTATGGTCTTGGTCTGCGTTAGGGTCTGGATTAGGAATTATTGTCTGGGTTAGGGTTTGTGGTCTGAGTTAGGGTTTATGGTCTCGGTCTGAGTTAGGGTTTATGGTCTCGGTCTGAGTTAGGGTCTGGGTCTGGATTAGGATTTATGGTCTGGGTTAGTGTTTATGGTCTTGGTTAGGGTTTATGGTCTGGGTTAGGGTTTATGGTCTGGGTTAGGGATTATGTTCTGCGTTAGGGTTTACGGTCTGGGTTAGGGTTTATGGTCTGGGTTAGGGTCTGGGTTAGGGTTTATGGTCTGGGTTAGAGTTTATGGTCTAGGTTAGAGTTTATGGTCTAGGTTAGGGTTTATGGTCTGGGTTAGGGTTTATGGTCTGGGTTAGGGTCTGGGTTAGGGTTTATGGTCTGGGTTAGGGTTTATGGTCTGGGTTAGGGTCTGGGATAGTGTCTGGGTTAGGGTCTGGGTTAGGGTTAATGGTCTGGGTTAGGGTTAATGGTCTGGGTTAGGGTTAATGGTCTGGGTTAGGGTTTATGGTCTGGGTTAGGGTCTGGGTTAGTGTCTGGGTTAGGGTCTGGGTTAGGGTTAATGGTCTGGGTTAGGGTTAATGGTCTGGGTTAGGGTTTATGGTCTGGGTTAGGGTCTGGGTTAGTGTCTGGGTTATAAGATTTATATCCTCTGCAGGGCTGTTCACTGTCAGTTCTCTGATTTTTGTTTCTACCTGGTAGTTAATTCCACTCACCTGGTGTCCCAGGTCTGAATCTGTCCCTGATTCGGAGAGGATGAGAACCAGAAGTGTTTAGGACTGACATTGAACACCCCTGCACGGGTTTTCTAAGCGATGAACCCATTCATTTCCTACAACAAATGTTTTCTATGTGATGAGAATGTTTGCTGTGGGAAATGAATGGATGCTGAGCCCATGGTGTGTCAGTTCCCCATGTACCCCCTTTTCTGTTGCGGTCAGTCAGTCTGTCAATCAGAACCCTTCCTTGACTGTAACTACGTGAAGACGACCCTGACAACCAGGCCTTGAGGAAGGAACATGAGAAGGCCTTTAAGAAGTACCAGGGACTACTGGTGAAACAGGAGCAGCTGCTGAGAGGTACCAGTATAACCCTTAACCCCACAGTCTAACCCCTAACCCCACAGTCTAACCCCTAACCCCACAGTCTAACCCTTAACCCCACAGTCTAACCCCTAACCCCACAGTCTAACCCCTAACCCCACAGTATACCCCTTAACCCCACAGTCTAACCCTTAACCCCACAGTCTAACCCCTAACCCCTAACCCCACAGTCTAACCCCTAACCCCACAGTCTAACCCCTAACCCCACAGTCTAACCCCTAACCCCTAACCCCACAGTCTAACCCCTAACCCCACAGTCTAACCCCTAACCCCACAGTCTAACCCTTAACCCCACAGTATAACCCCTAACCCCACAGTCTAACCCCTAACCCCACAGTCTAACCCCTAACCCCACAGTCTAACCCCTAACCCCACAGTCTAACCCCTAACCCCTAACCCCACAGTCTAACCCCTAACCCCACAGTCTAATCCCTAACCCCACAGTATAACCCCTAACCCCACAGTCTAACCCCTAATCCCACAGTCTAACCCCTAATCCCACAGTATAACCCCTAACCCCACAGTATAACCCCTAACCCCACAGTATAACCCCTAATCCCACAGTATAACCCCTAACTCCCAATGAACAGAGCTCGGGATAGCTCTGTAAAATGTAATGGATTTGAAATGGAATGCATCTCTGTCCTCCTTCCCTGTGTTGCTGAGTGGGCATTTAGCATCTCTGTCCTCCTTCCCTGAGTGGGCATTTAGCATCTCAGTCCTCCTCCCCTGTGTAGCTGAATGGGCATTTAGCATGTCTGTCCTCCTTCCCTGTGTAGCTGAGTGGGCATTTAGCATCTCTGTCCTCCTTCCCTGAGTGGGCATTTAGCATCTCTGTCCTCCTTCCCTGTGTAGCTGAGTGGGCATTTAGCATCTCTGTCCTCCTTCCCTGAGTGGGAATTTAGCATCTCTGTCGTCCTCCCCTGTGTAGCTGAGTGGGCATTTAGCATCTCTGTCCTCCTTCCCTGTGTAGCTGAATGGGCATTTATCATCTCTGTCGTTCTCCCCTGTGTGGCTGAGTGGGCATTTAGCATCTCAGTCCTCCTCCCCTGTGTAGCTGAGTGGGCATTTAGCAACTCTGTCCTCCTCCCCTGTGTAGCTGAGTGGGCATTTAGCATCTCTGTCCTCCACTGTGTAGCTGAGTGGGCATTTAGCAACTCTGTCCTCCTTCCCTGAGTAGCTGAATGGGCATTTATCATCTCTGTCGTCCTCCCCTGTGTAGCTGAGTGGGCATTTAGCATCTCAGTCCTCCTCCCCTGTGTAGCTGAGTGGGCATTTAGCACCTCAGTCCTCCTCCCCTGTGTAGCTGAGTGGGCATTTAGCATCTCTGTCCTCCTCTCCTCTAGTTGCTCTATACCTGTTGTTGAACCTGGCTGAGGACACCAGGACAGAGCTGAAGATGAGAAACAAGAACATTGTCCACATGCTGGTGAAGACCCTGGACCGGGAGAACGAGGAACTACTGGTGCTGGTGGTGTCCTTCCTCAAGAAACTCAGCATCTTCCTGGAGAACAAGAACGATATGGTAAGAGAGGGAGTGAGAGAGAGAGAGGAATAAGTGAGGAAGAAGGTAAGAGCAAGGGAAAGGAGAGGAGGGGAGATAGTTTATATGGTGGTGGGTCAGGAGTAGAGTCAGGGGTCTAGTTTATATGGTGCTGAGTCAGGGGTCTAGTTTATATGGTGGTGGGTCAGGAGTAGAGTCAGGGGTCTAGTTTATATGGTGGTGGGTCAGGAGTCTAGTTTATATGGTGCTGAGTCAGGGGTCTAGTTTATATGGTGCTGAGTCAGGAGTAGAGTCAGGGGTCTAGTTTATATGGTGCTGAGTCAGGGGTCTAGTTTATATGGTGGTGGGTCAGGAGTAGAGTCAGGGGTCTAGTTTATATGGTGGTGAGTCAGGAGTAGAGTCAGGGGTCTAGTTTATATGGTGGTGGGTCAGGAGTCTAGTTTATATGGTGCTGAGTCAGGGGTCTAGTTTATATGGTGCTGAGTCAGGAGTAGAGTCAGGGGTCTAGTTTATATGGTGCTGAGTCAGGGGTCTAGTTTATATGGTGGTGGGTCAGGAGTAGAGTCAGGGGTCTAGTTTATATGGTGGTGAGTCAGGAGTAGAGTCAGGGGTCTAGTTTATATGGTGGTGGGTCAGGAGTAGAGTCAGGGGTCTAGTTTATATGGTGGTGAGTCAGGGGTCTAGTTTATATGGTGGTGAGTCAGGAGTAGAGTCAGGGGTCTAGTTTATATGGTGGTGGGTCAGGAGTAGAGTCAGGGGTCTAGTTTATATGGTGGTGGGTCAGGAGTAGAGTCAGGGGTCTAGTTTATATGGTGCTGGGTCAGGAGTAGAGTCAGCGGTCTAGTTTATATGGTGCTGAGTCAGGAGTAGAGTCAGGGGTCTAGTTTATATGGTGCTGAGTCAGGAGTAGAGTCAGGGGTCTAGTTTATATGGTGCTGAGTCAGGAGTAGAGTCAGGGGTCTAGTTTATATGGTGCTGAGTCAGGAGTAGAGTCAGGGGTCTAGTTTATATGGTGGTAGGTCAGGAATAGAGTCAGGTGTCTAGTTTATATGGTGGTGGGTCAGGAGTAGAGTCAGGGGTCTAGTTTATATGGTGCTGAGTCAGGGGTAGAGTCAGGGGTCTAGTTTATATGGTGCTGAGTCAGGAGTAGAGTCAGGGGTCTAGTTTATATGGTGCTGAGTCAGGAGTAGAGTCAGGGGTCTAGTTTATATGGTGGTGGGTCAGGAGTAGAGTCAGGGGTCTAGTTTATATGGTGCTGAGTCAGGGGTCTAGTTTATATGGTGGTGGGTCAGGAGTAGAGTCAGGGGTCTAGTTTATATGGTGCTGAGTCAGGAGTAGAGTCAGGGGTCTAGTTTATATGGTGCTGAGTCAGGGGTCTAGTTTATATGGTGGTGGGTCAGGAGTAGAGTCAGGGGTCTAGTTTATATGGTGCTGGGTCAGGAGTAGAGTCAGAGGTCTAGTTTATATGGTGGTGGGTCAGGAGTAGAGTCAGGGGTCTAGTTTATATGGTGGTGAGTCAGGAGTAGAGTCAGGGGTCTAGTTTATATGGTGGTGAGTCAGGAGTAGAGTCAGGGGTCTAGTTTATATGGTGCTGAGTCAGGGGTAGAGTCAGGGGTCTAGTTTATATGGTGCTGAGTCAGAGGTCTAGTTTATATGGTGCTGAGTCAGGAGTAGAGTCAGGGGTCTAGTTTATATGGTGGTAGGTCAGGAGTAGAGTCAGGGATCTAGTTTATATGGTGGTGGGTCAGGAGTAGAGTCAGGGGTCTAGTTTATATGGTGCTGAGTCAGGAGTAGAGTCAGAGGTCTAGTTTATATGGTGCTGAGTCAGGAGTAGAGTCAGGGGTCTAGTTTATATGGTGGTAGGTCAGGGGTCTAGTTTATATGGTGCTGAGTCAGGGGTCTAGTTTATATGGTGGTGGGTCAGGAGTAGAGTCAGGGGTCTAGTTTATATGGTGGTGGGTCAGGAGTAGAGTCAGGGGTCTAGTTTATATGGTGCTGAGTCAGGGGTCTAGTTTATATGGTGCTGAGTCAGGGGTAGAGTCAGGGGTCTAGTTTATATGGTGCTGAGTCAGGGGTCTAGTTTATATGGTGCTGAGTCAGGAGTAGAGTCAGGGGTCTAGTTTATATGGTGCTGAGTCAGGGGTCTAGTTTATATGGTGCTGAGTCAGGGGTCTAGTTTATATGGTGCTGAGTCAGGGGTCTAGTTTATATGGTGGTGGGTCAGGAGTAGAGTCAGGGGTCTAGTTTATATGGTGCTGAGTCAGGGGTCTAGTTTATATGGTGGTGGGTCAGGAGTAGAGTCAGGGGTCTAGTTTATATGGTGGTGAGTCAGGGGTCTAGTTTATATGGTGCTGAGTCAGGGGTCTAGTTTATATGGTGGTGGGTCAGGGGTCTAGTTTATATGGTGGTGGGTCAGGAGTAGAGTCAGGGGTCTAGTTTATATGGTGCTGAGTCAGGAGTAGAGTCAGGGGTCTAGTTTATATGGTGGTGAGTCAGGAGTAGAGTCAGGGGTCTAGTTTATATGGTGGTGAGTCAGGAGTAGAGTCAGAGGTCTAGTTTATATGGTGCTGGGTCAGGAGTAGAGTCAGGGGTCTAGTTTATATGGTGCTGAGTCAGGAGTAGAGTCAGGGGTCTAGTTTATATGGTGCTGAGTCAGGGGTCTAGTTTATATGGTGGTGGGTCAGGAGTAGAGTCAGGTGTCTAGTTTATATGGTGGTGGGTCAGGAGTAGAGTCTGCGGTGTACACGTTAAACTATACCGTACTATAGAGTCAGGGGTGTACATGTTAAACTATACCGTACTATAGAGTCAGGGGTGTACATGTTAAACTATACCGTACTATAGAGTCAGGGGTGTACACGTTAAACTATACCGTACTATAGAGTCAGGGGTGTACACGTTAAACTATAGAGTCAGGGGTGTACATGTTAAACTATACCGTACTATAGAGTCAGGGGTGTACACGTTAAACTATACCGTACTATAGAGTCAGGGGTGTACATGTTAAACTATACCGTACTATAGAGTCAGGGGTGTACATGTTAAACTATACCGTACTATAGAGTCAGGGGTGTACACGTTAAACTATACCTTACTATAGAGTCAGGGGTGTACATGTTAAACTATACCGTACTATAGAGTCAGGGGTGTACACGTTAAACTATACCGTACTATAGAGTCAGGGGTGTACATGTTAAACTATACCGTACTATAGAGTCAGGGGTGTACACGTTAAACTATACCTTACTATAGAGTCAGGGGTGTACATGTTAAACTATACCGTACTATAGAGTCAGGGGTGTACACGTTAAACTATACCGTACTATAGAGTCAGGGGTGTACACGTTAAACTATACCGTACTATAGAGTCAGGGGTGTACACGTTAAACTATACCTTACTATAGAGTCAGGGGTGTACATGTTAAACTATACCGTACTATAGAGTCAGGGGTGTACACGTTAAACTATACCGTACTATAGAGTCAGGGGTGTACATGTTAAACTATACCGTACTATAGAGTCAGGGGTGTACATGTTAAACTATACCGTACTATAGAGTCAGGGGTGTACATGTTAAACTATACCGTACTATAGAGTCAGGGGTGTACATGTTAAACTATACCGTACTATAGAGTCAGGGGTGTACACGTTAAACTATACCGTACTATAGAGTCAGGGGTGTACATGTTAAACTATACCGTACTATAGAGTCAGGGGTGTACATGTTAAACTATACCGTACTATAGAGTCAGGGGTGTACACGTTAAACTATACCGTACTATAGAGTCAGGGGTGTACACGTTAAACTATACCGTACTATAGAGTCAGGGGTGTACACGTTAAACTATACCGTACTATAGAGTCAGGGGTGTACACGTTAAACTATACCGTACTATAGAGTCAGGGGTGTACACGTTAAACTATACCGGCTGTAACCTGCTTGTTTGCTTGTTTGCTGGACGCTACAATGAAAGTCATCACGAGTCCTAACCATTTCCCTGTTTTGTGATTGGTTGTTAACCCTAACCCTGTTTTGTGATTGGTTGGTTGTGTTGCTAGGCGGAGGTGGACACCGTAGAGCGTTTGTCTCGTTTAGTCCCGTGTGAACATGAAGACCTGCTGAACATCACGCTGCGTCTCCTCCTCAACCTCTCCTTTGACACCGGGCTACGCATCAAGATGGTGCAGGTCGGCTTGCTGCCCAAACTCACCTCCCTGCTGGGTACGTATGTCCTCTCTCTTTCTCTCCTCTCTCTCGCTCTCTCTTTCTGTCTCCCTCTCCCTTTCTGTCTCTCTTTGTCTCTCTCCTCTCTCTCTCCTCTCTTCTCTCTTCTCTCTCCTCTCTCTCTCTCCTCTCTCTCCTCTCTCTCTCCTCTCCCTCTCTCCTCTCTCTCTCCTCTCTTCTCTCTTCTCTCCTCTCTCTCCTCTCTCTCTCCTCTCTCGCTCCTCTCCCTCTCTCCTCTCTCTCTCCTCTCTCTCCTCTCTCTCTCCTCTCTCTCTCCTCTCCCTCTCTCCACTCTCTCTCAAAATTCAATTTCAGTTCAATACATTTCAAAGAGCTTTATTGGCATGGAAAATATATGTTTACATTGCTAAAGCGAATGGAATAGACAATAAACGAAAGGGAAATAATCAGTGGAAACATGAATAAACATTAAACTCACAAAAGTTCCAAAATAATAAAGACATTTCAATTGTCATATGATGTGCAAATAGTTCAAGTACAAAAGGGAAAATAAATAACCATAAATATGGGTTGTATTTACAATGGTGTTTGTTCTTCACTGGTTGCCCTTTTCTTGAGGCAACAGGTCACACATCTTGCTGCTGTGATTGATGCACACTGTGGTATTTCACCCAATAAATATGGGAGTTTATCAAATTGGGTTTGTTTTTGAATTCTTTGTGGGTCTGTGTAATCTGAGGGAAATATGTGTCTCTAATGTGGTCATACATTTGGCAAGAGGTTAGGAAGTGCAGCTCAGTTCCCACCTCATTTTGTGGGCAGTGTGCACATAGCCTGTCTTCTCTTGAGAGCCATGTCTGCCTACGGCGGCCTTTCTCAATAGCAAGGCTATGCTCACTGAGTCTGTACATAGTCAAAGCTTTCCTTAATTTAGGTCAGTCACAGTGGTCAGGTATTCTGCCACTGTGTACTTTCTGTTTAGGGCCAAATAGCATTCTAGTTTGCTCTGTTTTTTGGTTGATTCTTTCCTGTGTGTCAAATAGTTATCCTTTTGCTTCCTCATAGTTTGGTTGGGTCTAATTGTGTTTCTGTTTTGGGGCTCTGTGGCGTCTGTTTGTGAACAGAGCCTCAGAACCAGTTGGCTGCGGGGACTTTTCTCAAGGCTCATCTCTCTGTAGTTGAGGGCTTATTTTTGCAGAATTCTGCATGCAGAGTGCTACCTTGTCCCGGGCCTGCTATTTTCATCTCTCTCTCTCTCTACCGCACCTGCTATCTTGACCTCCAAATGATCGGCTATGAAAAGCCACCTGAAATGTACTCCTAAGATACTGGATACCTGTTGCACCCTCGACAACCACTGTGATTATTATTATTTGACCCTGCTGGTCATCTATGAACGTTTCAACATCTTGGTCATGTTCTGTTATAATCTCCACCCGTTACAGCCAGAAGAGGACTGGCCACTGCTCATCCTGGTTCCTCTCTAGGTTTCTTCCTAGGTTCCTGCCTTTCTAGGGAGTTTTTCCTAGCCACCGTGCTTCTACATCTGCATTGCTTGCTGTTTGAGGTTTTAGACTGGGTTTCTGTACAGCTGATGTAAAAAGGGGTTTATAAATACATTTGATTGATTGAATTTGGTGTTTGTTCCGTTTTGTGAATTCTTGGTTGGTGAGCGGACCTTTTTTGGATCTGGATCTCTTACTGAGATTTACTGTCAGGGCCCAGGTCTGTCAGGGCCCAGGTCTGTCAGGGCCCAGGTCTGTCAGGCCCCAGGTCTGTCAGGCCCCAGGTCTGTCAGGCCCCAGGTCTGTCAGGGCCCAGGTCTGTCAGGGCCCAGGTCTGTCAGGGCCCAGGTCTGACAGAATCTGTGCAGAAGAGCTAGATGCTGCTGTAGACCCTTTGACTCGACCGTTCTAGTGCCAATTCATTGATATAAATGTTGAAGAGGGTGGGCTGAGGGTAATGTTGAAAAGTTTAAGAATTAGCCCATTTGAATTTGTGGTTTAGTATACTATCAACACCACAGGCTTTTTTAGGTTGAAGGATTTGCATTTTGTCCTGTAGTTCATCCAATGTAATTGGAGAATCCAGTGGGTTTTGCTAGTCTTTAAAACCTCACTAGGGTATGTGGGACGCTCTCAAATTCAAAACAACAGAAATCCCATACTTAAAATTCCTCAAACATGAAAGTATTTTACACCATTTTAAAGATACACTTGTTGTAAATCCAGCCACAGTGTCCGATATCAAAAAGGCTTTACGACGAAAGCAAACCAAACGATTATGTTCGGTCAGAGCCAAGTCTCAGAAAAACACAGCCATTTTTCCAGCCAAAGAGAGGAGTCACAAAAATCAGACATAGATAGAATTAATCACTAACCTTTGATGATCTTCATCAGATGACACTCATAGGACTTCATGTTACACAATACATGTATGTTTTGTTCGGTAAAGTTAGTATTTATATCCAAAAATTGCAGTTTACATTGGCGTGTTATGTTCAGTAGTTCCAAACATTCAGTGATTTTGCAGAGAGCCACATCAATTTACAGAAATACTCATAATAAACATTGCTAAAAGATTCAAGTGTTATGCATGGAATTTTAGATCCACTTCTCCTTAATGCAACCGCTGTGTCAGATTTCAAAAAAACTTCACGGAAAAAGCACACCATGCAATAATCTGAGTACAGCTCTGAGACCAAAACAAGCCATACAGATATCCGCCATGTTGTGGAGTCAAGAAGTCAGAAATAGCATTATAAATATTCACTTACCTTTGATGATCTTCATCAGAATGCACCCCCAGGAATCCCAGTTCCACAAGAAATGTTTGATTTGTTCAATAAAGTCCATCATTTATGTCCAAATAACTCCTTTTTGTTTGCGCATTTAGTACACAATCCAAACTCACGAGGCGCGGGCAAGTCCAGGCGAAAGTTCAGACGAAAAGTTATATTACAGTTCGTAGAAACATGTCAAACTAAGTATAGAATCAATCTTTAGGATGTTTTTATCATAAATCTTCAATAATGTTCCAACCGGAGAATTCCTTTGTCTTTAGAAATGCAATGGAACGCAAGCTAACTCTCACCTGATCAGCTCATGCCACTCTGGCAGACCTCTGACTCATTCAGCTCCCATTCCCCCCTCCTTCACAGTAGAAGCATCAAACAAGGTTCTAAAGACTGTTGACATCTAGTAGAAGCCTTAGGAAGTGCAATATGACCCCATAGACACTGTATATTCGATGACTTGAAAAACTACAAACCTCAGATTTCCCACTACCTGGTTGGATTTTTTTCTCAGGTTTTCGCCTGCCATATGAGTTCTGTTATACTCACAGACATCATTCAAACAGTTTTAGAAACTTCAGAGTGTTTTCTATCCAAATGTACTATTGCATATGCATATTCTAGCTTTTATGGCTGAGTAGCAGGCAGTTGAATTTGGGCATGCTTTTCATCCAAAATTCCGAATGCTGCCCCCTACCCTCGAAGTTAATAGCTGATTCTAAGTTTTGTAAGTGATCATGTATACAGTCTGTTTTTGCTCTTGGTTCTTGGTTGTTAGGACGGCAGGTAGCCTAGCAGTTAAAAGCATTGGGCCAGTAACCAAAAGATTGTTGGTTCAAATCTCCGAGCCAACTAGATGAAAAGTCTGCCGATGTGCCCTTGAACAAGGCACTTAACCCTAATTGCTCTGGATAAGAGCGTCTGTTAAATGACAAAAAAGTAAAGATGTCCGAAAAGATTGGAGAAGTGGTACATCTCCGTTTTGGATAGACAACTCTTTGTTTCGTTGTTTGTTTTAGTGTGTTCCAATTCTCCCAGAAGTGGTTAGAGTCTATGGATTCTTCAATTACATTGAGCTGATTTCTGACGTGCTGGTCCTTCTTTTTCCGTAGTGTATTTCTGAATTGTTTTAGAGATTCACCATAGTGAAGGCGTAGACTCAGGTTTTCTGGGTCTCTATGTTTTTAGGTTGGAAAGGTTTCTCAATTTCTCTCTCTTCCTCTCTCTGTTTCTGTTCTCTCTTCCTCTCTCTCTCTGTTCTCTCTTCCTCTCTCTGTCTCTGTTCTCTCTTCCTCTCTCTCATTCTACTGACGTACCTACCATATCAATCTATCTGGCTGTAATGTATCAGATTTGAGCTGGTTTAATGTGTAGTAATGTGTTCCTTCTGTCAGGTGACGAGAACCACAAGCAGATGGCCATGTGTATCCTGTACCACATCAGTGTTGATGACAGGTTCAAGTCCATGTTCGCCTACACCGACTGCATCCCACAGGTAACAGTACAACAACCGGATCCTAGATCAGCACCTACAACAGTGTTATTTGTCACATATGCCGAATACAACAACCTTACAGTGAAATGCTTACTTGCAAGCCCTTAACCAACAATGCAGTTTTAAGAAAAATACCCCCCAAAAATAAGTAACAAATAATTAAAGAGAAATAACAATAGCGAGGCTATATACAGGAGGTACTGGTAGGTCGAGGTAATTGAGGTAATATGGACAATATGCACGTAGGTAGAGTTATTAAAGTGACTAGATAATAACAGAGAGTAGCAGCAGCGTAAAGGGGAGGGGGGGTCAAGGCAAATAGTCTGGTAGCCGTTTGATGAGATGTTCAGGAGTCTTATGGCTTGGGGGTAGAAGCTGTTTAGAAGCCTCTTGGACATAGACTTGACGCTCCGGTACCGCTTGCCGTGCGTTAGCAGAGAGAACAGTATGTGTAAACATGTATACGCAGGGCCCAGCTGTAAAAGAGACCTTGGTCTCAGTCTGTGTTCCTTGTTGAAATGAAGGTATAATGTTAGTTTGTTGGTGATGTGGACGCCAAGGAACTTGAAGCTCTCAACCTGCTCCACTGCAGCTCCGTTGATGAGAATGGGGGCGTGCTTGGCCCTCCTTTTCCTGTAGTCCACAATCAGCTCCTTAGTCTTACTCACATGAAGGGAGAGGTTGTTGTCATGGCACCACACTGCCAGTTCTCTGATCTCCTCCTTATAGGCTGTATCATCGTTGTCGGTGATCAGGCCTACCACCGTTGTGTCATCGGCAAACTTAATGATGGCGTTGGAGTCGTGCTTGGCCACGCAGTCATGAGTGAACAGGGAGTACAGGAGGGGACTAAGTACACAACCCTGAGGGGTCCCCGTGTTGAGGATCAGCGTGGCGGATGTGTTGTTGCCTACCCTTACCACCTGGGGGCGGCCCGTCAGGAAGTCAAGGATCCAGTTGCAGAGGGAAGTGTTTAGTCCCAGGATCTTTAGCTTATTGATGAGCTTTGAGGGCACTATGGTGTTGAACGCTGAGCTGTAGTCAATGAACAGCATTCTCACATAGGTGTTCCTTTCGTCCAGATGGGAAAGGGCAATGTGGAGTACAATAGAGATCATCTGTGAATCTTTTGGGGCGGTATACAAATTGGAGTGGGTCTAGGGTTTCTGGTGTTGATTTTTATTTATTATTATTTTTAAGTGGCCTTTTATTGTCCCCAGCACAAGGTGTACATGTGTAATGATCATGCTGTTTAATCAGCTGTCAGGTGGATGGATTATCTTGGCAAAGGAGAAATGCTCACTGACAGGGATGTAAACACATTTGTGCACCAAATTAGATAAAAATAAGCTTTTTTTGTGCGTCAAGAAAATGTCTGGTGTCTTTTATTTCAACTCATGAAACATGGGACCAACACTTTACATGTTGTGTTTATATTTTTTGTTCAGTGTATCTATTGCTAACATGCTAACTTAGTGCTCTGTGTTGACTCACCAGTTGATGAAGATGTTGTTTGAGCACGGTGAGGAGAGGATCGATGCTGAGCTCATCTCCTTCTGTATTAACCTGGCAGCTAACAAGAAGAACGCTCAGCTCATCTGTGAAGGTAGGGAAGACCACTGTGAGTTATACAGCTCATCTGTGAATGTAGGGAGGTCCACTATGAGTTATACAGCTCAGCTGTGAAGGTAGGGAGGACCACTGTGAGTTATACAGCTCATCTGTGAAGGTAGGGAGGTCCACTATGAGTTATACAGCTCAGCTGTGAAGGTAGGGAGGACCACTGTGAATTATACAGCTCATCTGTGAAGGTAGGGAGGACCAATATCAGTTATACAGCTCATCTGTGAAGCTAGGGAGGACCACTATCTGTTATACAGCTCATCTGTAAAGATAGGGAGGACCACTATGAGTTATACAGCTCATCTGTGAAGGTAGGGAGGACCAATATCAGTTATACAGCTCATATGTGAAGTTAGGGAGGTCCACTATCAGTTATTCAGCTCATCTGTGAAGATATGGATGACCACTATGAGTTATACAGCTCATCTGTGAAGGTAGGGAGGACCACTGTGAGTTATACAGCTCATCTGTGAAGGTAGGGAGGACCACTGTGAGTTATACAGCTCACATGTGAAGGTAGGGAGGACCACTGTGAGTTATACAGCTCATCTGTGAAGGTAGGGAGGACCACTGTGAGTTATACAGCTCATCTGTGAAGGTACAGACCACATATGTATCAGAGATGGTCTGGTGATCTAAGAACAATAGAAATATGTCCAAGACTCTTCATTGTCACCTTCCATGTGTCATAAATGAATTCATTTGTATAAATATTTCACATGCTGTTGAATAAATAATGAATGCTTGATTCCCTTCCCTCAGGTAATGGTCTGAAGATGTTGATGAAGAGAGCTCTGAAGCTGAAGGATCCTTTACTTATGAAGATGATACGAAACATCTCTCAACACGACGGACCACCCAAACACCTCTTCATCGTTAGTACTAAATTCATGTTGGATTTGAATGACTTGATCAAGCAGATGTTGTGACTGGATTGGTTGAACAGACTAATGAAGAACACATTGTGAAGCTCCCAGCAATGAAGCCATATAAAAGCATCCAGTTCCCATGAGGCAGCAGAGATATTTAGAGACTGTATGAATGAGGTGTTGCTAAGTGACTTACTAACCGAATGGTCTCCTCCAGGACTATGTAGGAGACCTGGCAGCCCAGATCACTCCTGATGAAAACGAAGAGTATGTGATCGAGTGTCTGGGGACCCTGGCTAACCTCACTATCGCTGATCTGGACTGGGAACTGGTGCTGAAGGAGTACAACCTGGTACCTTACTTTAAAGATAGGCTCAAACCAGGTGAGTGAATTCTATAACCACCCTGAGGAAGCGATGCACACTCATTCCACCACAAAGCCCTCACCTACAGAGAGATGAACTTAGAGAAGAGTACCCTTAGCCAGCTGGTTCTGGGGCTCTGTTCACAAACACCATCAGACCCCACAGAGCCTCAGGACAGCAACATAATTAGACCCAACCAAATTATGAGAAACCAAATAGATAACTATTTAACACACTGGAAAGAATCAACAAAAAAACTAGAATGTTATTTGGCCCTAAACAAAGAATACACAGTGGCAGAATACCTGACCACTGTGACTGACCTAAAAGTAAGAACATCCTTAACTATGTACAGACTCAGTGAGCATAGCCTTGCTATTGAGAGAGGCAGACAGGATATGTGCTCACTGCCCACAAAAAGAGGTGGACACTGAGCTGCACTTCCTAACCTTCTGCCAAATGTATGACCACAATAGAAATACATACTTCCCTCAAATCAAATGTATTTACAAAGCCCTTCTTACATCAGCTGATGTCACAACGTGCTGTACAGAAACCCAGCCTAAAACAGCAAGCAATGCAGGTGTAGAAGCACGGTGGCTAGGAAAAACCCCCTAGAAAGGCCAGAATCTAGGAAGAAACCTAGAGAGGAACCAGGCTATGAGGGGTGGCCAGTCCTCTTCTGACTGTGCCGGGTGGAGATTATAACAGAGTACATGGCCATTAAGGCCAGATCGTTCTTCAAGATGTCCAAACGTTCATAGATGACCAGCAGGGTCAAATAATAATAATCACAGTAGTTGTAGAGGATGCAACAGGTCAGCACCTCAGGAGTAAATGTCAGTTGGCTTTTCATAGCCACAGATCACACAGAACCACAAAGAATTTGAAAACAAATCAAACATTTATAAACTCCCATATCTGTTAACCAAACAACATAAATACCAGCTATATTTGCCTGTTTATTCATCTTCCCCCACTACATTGCTAAAACACTGTCCATAGCTGATTATATCACTCTGGAAATGTCTATCTTTTTGAGATATTTTTCAGTGCAATATTTACCGTTAGATTCTACATTGTTTTTGTTGATGTTGCTTTGTATCTTCTCACTTCGGGTTTATTGTTTTTTTCCCACTTGCTTTGGCCATGTAAACACGTTTATCGTGCCAATAAAGCCCTTTTCATTTGATTTGAATTGATAGAAAGAGACTCAAACTAGGTAACTACATCACTGAAGAAGAGTGGATTTAGTTTCTGAGAGAATACGGAGGTGTTCTAAAGGTGTTCTAAATGTGTTCTAAATGTGTTCTAAAGGTGTTCTAAAGGTGTTCTAAAGGTGTTCTAAAGGTGTTCTAAAGGTGTTCTAAAGGTGTTCTAAAGGTGTTCTAAATGTGTTCTAAAGGTGTTCTAAAGAAACTGTAGTTATGAAAACAAGAAGAACAGGAGTTCACCTTTTGTACCCTCTGACCCCTGTACTCTGTGTGTTGTCATCAGGCTCTCTGACCCCTGACCTCTGTGTGTTATCATCAGGTTCTCTGACCCCTGACCTCTGTGTGTTGTCGTTAGGCTCTCTAACCCCTGACACCTGCCCTCTGTGTGTTGTCATCAGGCTCACTAACCCCTGACACCTGACCTCTGTGTGTTGTCATCAGGCTCTCTAACCCCTGACCTCTGTGTGTTGTCATCAGGCTCTCTAACCCCTGACCTCTGTGTGTTGTCATCAGGCTCTCTAACCCCTGACACCTGACCTCTGTGTGTTATCATCAGGTTCTCTGACCCCTGACCTCTGTGTGTTGTCGTTAGGCTCTCTAACCCCTGACACCTGCCCTCTGTGTGTTGTCATCAGGCTCACTAACCCCTGACACCTGACCTCTGTGTGTTGTCATCAGGCTCTCTAACCCCTGACCTCTGTGTGTTGTCATCAGGCTCTCTAACCCCTGACCTCTGTGTGTTGTCATCAGGCTCTCTAACCCCTGACACCTGACCTCTGTGTGTTGTCATCAGGCTCTCTAACCCCTGACCTCTGTGTGTTGTCATTAGGCTCTCTAACCCCTGACACCTGCCCTCTGTGTGTTGTCATCAGGCTCTGCAGAGGATGACCTGATACTAGAGGTGGTGATCATGATTGGGACGGTGTCCATGGACGACAGCTGTGCCGCCATGTTGGCCAAGTCTGGCATCATCCCTGCTATCATAGAACTACTCAACGGTAAGACAGACATCCCTGCTATTATAGAACTATTGAATGGTAAGACAGACATCATCCCTGCTATTATAGAACTATTGAATGGTAAGACAGACATCATCCCTGCTATCATAGAACTACTGAATGGTAAGACATTATACCTGCTGTTATAGAACTACTGAATGGTAAGACATTATACCTGCTATTCTAGAACTACTGAATGGTAAGGCATCATCCCTGCTATTATAGAACTACTGAATGGTAAGACATTATACCTGCTATTCTAGAACTACTGAATGGTAAGGCATCATCCCTGCTATTATAGTACTGCTGAATGGTAAGACGACATCATCCCTGCTATTATAGTACTGCTGAATGGTAAGACATTATACCTGCTATTATAGAACTACTGAATGGTAAGACATTATACCTGCTATTATAGAACTACTGAATGGTAAGACATTATACCTGCTATTCTAGAACTACTGAATGGTAAGGCATCATACCTGCTATTATAGTACTACTGAATGGTAAGACGACATCATCCCTACTATTATAGAACTACTGAATGGTAAGACGACATCATCCCTACTATTATAGAACTACTGAATGGTAAGACGACATCATCCCTACTATTATAGAACTACTGAATGGTAAGACGACATCATCCCTGCTATTATAGAACTGCTGAATGGTAAGACGACATCATCCCTACTATTATAGAACTGCTGAATGGTAAGACGACATCATCCCTACTATTATAGAACTACTGAATGGTAGGACGACATCATCCCTACTATTATAGAACTACTGAATGGTAAGACGACATCATCCCTGCTATTATATAACTACTGAATGGTAAGACGACATCATCCCTGCTATTATAGTACTGCTGAATGGTAAGACGACATCATCCCTGCTATTATAGTACTGCTGAATGGTAAGACGACATCATCCCTACTATTATAGTACTGCTGAATGGTAAGACGACATCATCCCTACTATTATAGAACTACTGAATGGTAAGACGACATCATCCCTACTATTATATAACTACTGAATGGTAAGACGACATCATCCCTACTATTATAGAACTACTGAATGGTAAGACGACATCATCCCTACTATTATAGAACTACTGAATGGTAAGACGACATCATCCCTACTATTATAGAACTACTGAATGGTAAGACGACATCATCCCTGCTATTATAGTACTGCTGAATGGTAAGACGACATCATCCCTGCTATTATATAACTACTGAATGGTAAGACGACATCATCCCTGCTATTATAGTACTGCTGAATGGTAAGACGACATCATCCCTACTATTATATAACTACTGAATGGTAAGACGACATCATCCCTACTATTATATAACTACTGAATGGTAAGACGACATCATCCCTACTATTATAGTACTACTGAATGGTAAGACGACATCATCCCTACTATTATATAACTACTGAATGGTAAGACGACATCATCCCTACTATTATATAACTACTGAATGGTAAGACGACATCATCCCTACTATTATATAACTACTGAATGGTAAGACGACATCATCCCTACTATTATATAACTACTGAATGGTAAGACGACATCATCCCTACTATTATAGAACTACTGAATAGTAAGGCATCATCCCTGCTATTATAGAACTACTGAATGGTAAGACATCATCCCTGCTATTATAGAACTACTGAATGGTAAGACATCATCCCTGCTATTATAGAACTACTGAATGGTAAGACATCATCCCTGCTATTATAGTACTACTGAATGGTAAGACATCATCCCTGCTATTATATAACTACTGAATGGTAAGACGACATCATCCCTACTATTATATAACTACTGAATGGTAAGACGACATCATCCCTACTATTATATAACTACTGAATGGTAAGACGACATCATCCCTACTATTATAGAACTACTGAATGGTAGGACGACATCATCCCTACTATTATAGAACTACTGAATGGTAAGACATCATCCCTGCTATTATATAACTACTGAATGGTAAGACGACATCATCCCTACTATTATAGAACTACTGAATGGTAGGACGACATCATCCCTACTATTATAGAACTACTGAATGGTAAGACATCATCCCTGCTATTATATAACTACTGAATGGTAAGACGACATCATCCCTACTATTATATAACTACTGAATGGTAAGACGACATCATCCCTACTATTATAGAACTACTGAATGGTAGGACGACATCATCCCTACTATTATATAACTACTGAATGGTAAGACGACATCATCCCTACTATTATATAACTACTGAATGGTAAGACGACATCATCCCTACTATTATAGAACTACTGAATGGTAAGACGACATCATCCCTACTATTATATAACTACTGAATGGTAAGACGACATCATCCCTACTATTATATAACTACTGAATGGTAAGACGACATCATCCCTACTATTATAGAACTACTGAATGGTAGGACGACATCATCCCTACTATTATATAACTACTGAATGGTAAGACGACATCATCCCTACTATTATATAACTACTGAATGGTAAGACGACATCATCCCTGCTATTATATAACTACTGAATGGTAAGACGACATCATCCCTACTATTATATAACTACTGAATGGTAAGACGACATCATCCCTACTATTATATAACTACTGAATGGTAAGACGACATCATCCCTGCTATTATATAACTACTGAATGGTAAGACGACATCATCCCTGCTATTATAGAACTACTGAATTGTAAGACCGACATCATCCCTGCTATTCTAGAACTACTGAATCATCAGACATCATCCCTGCTATTGTAGAACTACTGAATCGTCAGACATCATCCCTGCTATTGTAGAACTACTGAATTGTAAGACAGACATCATCCCTGCTATTATAGAACTACTGAATGGTAAGACATCATCTTTGCTATTATAGAACTACTGAATGGTAAGACATCATACCTGCTATTATAGAACTACTGAATGGTGAGGCACCAACTCCATATTGATGCTCATGATGTTTGACAAGCAGGTGTCCACATACTTTTGGTCATGTAGTGTATGTACATATAGGTAGGGATAAAGTGACTAGGCAACAGGATAGATAATAAACCATAGCAGCAGTATACTGTAGGTAGGGGTAAAGGATAGATAATAGACAGTAACAGCAGTATACTGTAGGTAGGGGTAAAGGATAGATAATAGACAGTAACAGCAGTGTACTGTAGGTAAGGGTAAAGGATAGATAATAGACAGTAACAGCAGTATACTGTAGGTAGGGGTAAAGGATAGATAATAGACAGTAACAACAGTATACTGTAGGTAGGGGTAAAGGATAGATAATAGACAGTAACAGCAGTATACTGTAGGTAGGGGTAAAGGATAGATAATAGACAGTAACAGCAGTATACTGTAGGTAGGGGTAAAGGATATATGATAGACAGTAACAGCAGTATACTGTAGGTAGGGGTAAAGGATAGATAATAGACAGTAACAGCAGTATACTGTAGGTAGGGGTAAAGGATAGATAATAGACAGTAACAGCAGTATACTGTAGGTAGGGGTAAAGTGACTAGACAACAGGATAGATAATAGACAGTAACAGCAGTATACTGTAGGTAGGGGTAAAGGATAGATAATAGACAGTAGCAGCAGTATACTGTAGGTAGGGGTAAAGGATAGATAATAGACAGTAACAGCAGTATACTGTAGGTAGGGGTAAAGTGACTAGACAACAGGATAGATAATAGACAGTAACAGCAGTATACTGTAGGTAGGGGTAAAGGATAGATAATAGACAGTAACAGCAGTATACTGTAGGTAGGGGTAAAGGATAGATAATAGACAGTAACAGCAGTATACTGTAGGTAGGGGTAAAGGATATATGATAGACAGTAACAGCTGTGTATGTGATGAGTCAAAAGAGTTGGTGCAAAGGGTCATTGCAGATAGTCCGGGTAGCTAAGGATTACCTAACTGTTTATCAGTCTGACGGGGGTCGAAGCTGTTCAGGGTCCCGTTGGTTCCAGACTTGGTGCATCGGTGCCACTTGCTGTGCGGTAGCAGAGAGAACAGTCTATGACTTGGGTGGCTGGTGTTTTTGACTATTTTTAAGGCCTTCCTCTGATACCGCCTGGTATAATTCCTTAGTTACGGTGCATTCTGAAAGTATTCAGACCCCATTACTTTTTCCACATTTTGTTACTTTACAGCTAAAATTGATTTAAATAAGAAAAATTCCCAAGAACACAGTGGCCTCAATCATTCTTAAATGGAAGAAATTTGGAACCAGAGCTGACCGCCCAGCCAAAGAATCCTGGCATGGTCCTTACGGTGAAGCATGGTGGCGGCATCATCATGCTGTGAGGATGTTTTTCAGCGCCAGGGACTGGGAGACTAGTCTGGATCGAAGGAAAGATGAATGGAGCAAAATACAGAGATCCTTTGATGAAAACTTGCTCCAGAGCACTCAGGACCTTAGACTTGGGTGAAGGTTCACCTTCTAACAGGACAACAACCCTAAGCATACAGCCAAGACAATGGAGGAGTGGCTTCGGGACAAGTCTCTGAATGTCCTTGAGTTGCCCAGCCAGAGCCCGGACTTGAACCCTATCGAACATCTCTGGAGAGACCAGAAAATAGCTGTGCACCGACGCTCCCCATCAAACCTGACAGAGCTTGAAAGGATCTGCAGAGAAGAATGGGAGAAACACCCCAAAAACTGGTGTGCCAAGCTTGTAGCGTCATACCCAAGAAGACTTGAGGCTGTAATCGCAGCCAAAGATGCTTCAACAAAGTACAGAGTAAAGGGTCTGAATTATGTCATATTTGTGATATTTCAGTTTTATATTTTTAATAAATGTGCAAACATTTCTAAAAACCTGTTTTTGCTTTGTCCTTATGGGGTATTGTAATGTCATTATGGGCTATTGTGTTGTCATTATGGGGTATTGTGATGTCCTTAAGGGGTATTGTGATGTCCTTACGGGGTATTGTGATGTCATTATGGGGTATTGTGATGTCATTATGGGGTATTGTGTGTAGATTGATGAGGAGGGGACACAATTAAATCCATTTTAGTATAAGGTAACGTAACATTTTTGGGAAAAAGTCATGGGGTCTGAATACTTTCTTATTGCACTTTATGTCTTGTTGTATGGAAGTCTATGCATCACATTAAATGTGAGTCATTTAGCAGACTCTCTTATCAAGACTGTTATCGCTGCCAAAGGTGCTTCAAGAAAGTGCTGAGTAAAGGGTCTGAATACTTATGGGAATGTAGTATTTCAATTTTGTATTTTTAATACATTTTCAAAATGTCTAAAAACCTGTTTTTGATTTGTCACTATGGGGTATTGTGTGTAGATGGGCGGGGGGCGGGGACTATTTAATGCATTTTAGAACATGGCTGTCAAAAAGTCAAGGGGTCTGAATACTTTCTGAATGCACCGTGAACACCGAGGAATTTGAAGCTCTCGATCTGCTCCACTACAGCCCCGTCGATGTGAACGGGTGGCATGCTCGGCCCTCTGTTTCCTGTAGTCCACGATCAGCTCCTTTTGTCTTGCTCACGTTAAGAGATGTTCTCCTGGCACCACGCTGCCAGGTCTCTGACCTCCTCTCTATAGGCAGTCTCATCATCGTCAGGGGTCAGGCCCACCACCACCAGGTCTCTGACCTCCTCCCTATAGGCAGTCTCATCATCGTCAGGGGTCAGGCCCACCACCAGGTCTCTGACCTCCTCTCTATAGGCCGTCTCATTATCGTCAGGGGTCAGGCCTACCACCAGGTCTCTGACCTCCTCCCTATAGGCCGTCTCATCATCGTCAGGGGTCAGGCCTACCACCAGGTCTCTGACCTCCTCTCTATAGGCCGTCTCATCATCGTCAGGGGTCAGGCCCACCACCAGGTCTCTGACCTCCTCCCTATAGGCCGTCTCATCATCGTCAGGGGTCAGGCCTACCACCAGGTCTCTGACCTCCTCTCTATAGGCCGTCTCATCATCGTCAGGGGTCAGGCCCACCACCAGGTCTCTGACCTCCTCTCTATAGGCCGTCTCATCATCGTCAGGGGTCAGGCCCACCACCACCAGGTCTCTGACCTCCTCCCTATAGGCTGTCTCATCATCGTCAGGGGTCAGGCCCACCACCAGGTCTCTGACCTCCTCCCTATAGGCCGTCTCATCATCGTCAGGGGTCAGGCTCACCACCAGGTCTCTGACCTCCTCCCTATAGGCCGTCTCATCATCGTCAGGGGTCAGGCCCACCACCACCAGGTCTCTGACCTCCTCTCTATAGGCTGTCTCATCATCGTCAGGGGTCAGGCCTACCACCAGGTCTCTGACCTCCTCTCTATAGGCCATCTCATCATCGTCAGGGGTCAGGCTCACCACCACCAGGTCTCTGACCTCCTCCCTATAGAACGTCTCATCCTCGTCAGGGGTCAGGCCCACCACCACCAGGTCTCTGACCTCCTCTCTATAGGCCGTCTCATCATCGTCATGGTCAGGCCTACCACCAGGTCTCTGACCTCCTCTCTATAGACAGTCTCATCATCGTCAGGGGTCAGGCCTACCACCAGGTCTCTGACCTCCTCCCTGTAGGCTGTCTCATCATCGTCAGGGGTCAGGCCTACCACCAGGTCTCTGACCTCCTCCCTGTAGGCCGTCTCATCATCGTCAGGGGTCAGGCCCACCACCAGGGCTCTGACCTCCTCCCTATAGGCCGTCTCATCATCGTCAGGGGTCAGGCCTACCACCAGGTCTCTGACCTCCTCCCTATAGGCTGTCTCATCATTGTCAGGGGTCAGGCCTACCACCAGGTCTCTGACCTCCTCCCTATAGGCCGTCTCATCATCGTCAGGGTCAGGCCTACCACCAGGTCTCTGACCTCCTCTCTATAGACAGTCTCATCATCGTCAGGGGTCAGGCCCACCACCACCAGGTCTCTGACCTCCTCTCTGTAGGCATTCTCATCATCGTCAGGGGTCAGGCCCACCACCAGGTCTCTGACCTCCTCTCTATAGGCCGTCTCATCATCGTCAGGGGTCAGGCCTACCACCAGGTCTCTGACCTCCTCCCTGTAGGCCGTCTCTTCATCGTCAGGGGTCAGGATTAATGATGGCGTTGAAGTCGTGCTGCATGGGTGAACAGGAAGTACAGGAAGGGACTAAGCATGCTCCCCTCAGTGTTTAATACAGGGTACTGCGTTTAATAGTCACATGTACAGGGTACAGGGTACTGCGTTTAATAGTCACATGTACAGGGTACAGGGTACTGTGTTTAATAGTCACATGAACAGGGTTACAGGGTACTGTGTTTAATAGTCACATGTACTGTGTTTAATAGTCACATGAACAGGGTTACAGGGTACTGTGTTTAATAGTCACATGGGTACAGGTCATAGGGGGAGCAGGTAGCTGTCTAGTGGTGGCTGTTCAGCAGCCTGATGGTCTGAGGGTAGAAACTATTGGCCAGTCTTACAGTTTTTGCCATGATGCTCCCATACTGCCCCCGTCTGGGTGATTGAAGCAGGGAGAACAGGGCGTGGCTGGGGTCCATGATGCTCCCTTACTGTCCCCGTCTGGGTGATTGAAGCAGGGAGAACAGGGCGTGGCTGGGGTCCATGATGCTCCCATACTGCCCCCGTCTGGGTGAATGAAACAGGGAGAACAGGGCGTGGCTGGGGTCCATGATGCTCCCTTACTGTCCCCGTCTGGGTGATTGAAGCAGGGAGAACAGGGCGTGGCTGGGGTCCATGATGCTCCCTTACTGTCCCCGTCAGGGTGATTGAAGCAGGGAGAACAGGGCGTGGCTGGGGTCCATGATGCTCCCTTACTGCCCCCGTCTGGGTGATTGAAGCAGGGAGAACAGGGCGTGGCTGGGGTCCATGATGCTCCCATACTGTCCCCGTCTGGGTGATTGAAGCAGGGAGAACAGGGCATGGCTGGGGTCCATGATGCTCCCATACTGTCCCCGTCTGGGTGATTGAAGCAGGGAGAACAGGGCGTGGCTGGGGTCCATGATGCTCCCATACTGTCCACTTCTGGGTGATTGAAGCAGGGAGAACAGGGCGTGGCTGGGGTCCATGATGCTCCCATACTGTCCCCGCCTGGGTGATTGAAGCAGGGAGAACAGGGCGTGGCTGGGGTCCATGATGCTCCCTTACTGCCCCCGTCTGGGTGATTAAAGCAGGGAGAACAGGGCGTGGCTGGGGTCCATGATGCTCCCATACTGCCCCCGTCTGGGTGATTGAAGCAGGGAGAACAGGGCGTGGCTGGGGTCCATGATGCTCCCATACTGTCCCCGTCTGGGTGATTGAAGCAGGGAGAACAGGGCGTGGCTGGGGTCCATGATGCTCCCTTACTGTCTCCGTCTGGGTGATTGAAGCAGGGAGAACAGGGCGTGGCTGGGTTCCATGATGCTCCCTTACTGCCCCCGTCTGGGTGATTGAAGCAGGGAGAACAGGGCGTGGCTGGGGTCCATGATGCTCCCTTACTGTCCCCGTCTGGGTGATTGAAGCAGGGAGAACAGGGCGTGGCTGGGGTCCATGATGCTCCCTTACTGCCCCCGTCTGGGTGATTGAAGCAGGGAGAACAGGGCGTGGCTGGGGTCCATGATGCTCCCATACTGTCCCCGTCTGGGTGATTGAAGCAGGGAGAACAGGGCGTGGCTGGGGTCCATGATGCTCCCATACTGTCCCCGTCTGGGTGATTGAAGCAGGGAGAACAGGGCGTGGCTGGGGTCCATGATGCTCCCATACTGCCCCCGTCTGGGTGATTGAAGCAGGGAGAACAGGGCGTGGCTGGGGTCCATGATGCTCCCTTACTGTCCCCGTCTGGGTGATTGAAGCAAGGAGAACAGGGCGTGCCTGGGGTCCATGATGCTCCCTTACTGTCCCCACCTGGGTGATTGAAGTAGGGAGAACAGGGCGTGGCTGGGGTCCATGATGCTCCCTTACTGCCCCCGTCTGGGTGATTGAAGCAGGGAGAACAGGGCGTGGCTGGGGTCCATGATGCTCCCTTACTGCCCCCTTCTGGGTGATTGAAGCAGGGAGAACAGGGCGTGGCTGGGGTCCATGATGCTCCCTTACTGTCCCCGTCTGGGTGATTGAAGCAGGGAGAACAGGGCGTGGCTGGGGTCCATGATGCTCCCTTACTGCCCCCGTCTGGGTGATTAAAGCAGGGAGAACAGGGCGTGGCTGGGGTCCATGATGCTCCCATACTGCCCCCGTCTGGGTGATTGAAGCAGGGAGAACAGGGCGTGGCTGGGGTCCATGATGCTCCCATACTGTCCCCGTCTGGGTGATTGAAGCAGGGACAACAGGGCGTGGCTGGGGTCCATGATGCTCCCTTACTGTCCCCGTCTGGGTGATTGAAGCAGGGAGAACAGGGCATGGCTGGGGTCCATGATGCTCCCTTACTGCCCCCGTCTGGGTGATTGAAGCAGGGAGAACAGGGCGTGGCTGGGGTCCATGATGCTCCCATACTGCCCCCGTCTGGGTGATTGAAGCAGGGACAACAGGGCGTGGCTGGGGTCCATGATGCTCCCATACTGCCCCCGTCTGGGTGATTGAAGCAGGGAGAACAGGGCGTGGCTGGGGTCCATGATGCTCCCATACTGTCCCCGTCTGGGTGATTGAAGCAGGGAGAACAGGGCGTGGCTGGGGTCCATGATGCTCCCATACTGTCCCCGTCTGGGTGATTGAAGCCGGGGAGAACAGGGCGTGGCTGGGGTCCATGATGCTCCCATACTGCCCCCGTCTGGGTGATTGAAGCCGGGGAGAACAGGGCGTGGTTCGGGTGGCTGGGGTCTATGATGATGTTCTTGGCCTTCCTGAGACACCTGGTGTTGTAGGTGTCCTGTAGGGCAGGCAGTGAGCACCAAACGGTGCGTTCAGCTGCACGTATCACACTCTGTAGTGCCTTGCAGTCAGTGGCGGTGGACTTGCCGTACCAGGCTTTGATGCAGCCTGACAGAATGCTCTCGATGGTGCTCCTGTAGAACACTGTGATGCAGCCTGACAGAATGCTCTCGATGGTGCTCCTGTAGAACACTGTGATGCAGCCTGACAGAATGCTCTCAATGGTGCTCCTGTAGAACACTGTGATGCAGCCTGACAGAATGCTCTCGATGGTGCTCCTGTAGAACACTGTGATGCAGCCTGATAGAATGCTCTCGATGGTGCTCCTGTAGAACACTGTGATGCAGCCTGACAGAATGCTCTCGACGGTGCTCCTGTAGAACACTGTGAGGGCCCTCGGGGACGGGACAGATTTCTTCAGCATCCTGAAGTTGAAGTTGTGCCTTCTTCACCACAGTGTTCATGTGGTTAGACCATTTCAACTTCTCTGGGATGTGTCTGCCAAGGAATTTAAGTTATTGACCGTCTTCACGGCGGCCCGTTGATAAGAATGGGGACGTGTCCAGCCTGGTTCCTCATGAAGTCCACAATTGGCTCCTTTGTTTTGCTAACGAGAGAGAGGTTGTTTACCTGGCACAATGCCATCAGAGTGCCTGTAGGCTGTTTCTTCATTGTTGGTATCCAGGTCTGTCGTGTCATCAGTGAACTTGACGATGGAGTTGGAACTGTGTGAGGCCAGTCAGTCATGGGTATACAGGGAGTACAGGAGGGGACTGAGGACGCACCCTTGTGGGGTCCCCGTGTTGAGAATCAGTGTCGAGGATGTAATGTTGTCTACCTTCACCTGAGGTCGGCCCATCAGGAAGTCCAGGACCCAGTTGCAGAGGGAGGAGTTCAGACCCAGGGCCGTGAGATTTGTAATGAGCTGATAGGACACTGGTATTTAAGGCCCAGCTGTAGTCAATGAACAGCATCCTCACATATGCTTTCCTTTTGTCCAGGTGTGTGAGGGCAGTGTGCAGTGCCGTGGCGATTGAGTTGTTGTGGATCTGTCAGGGCGGTAGGAGAATTGAAGAGGGTGCAGTGTGTCGAGGAGTTGATATGGGCTTTGACTTGATGAGACCCGGATCAGAACCAATATGACAGGGCTTCTTATTGAACTGATGAGACCCGGATCAGAACCAATATGACAGGGCTTCTAATTGAACTGATGAGACCCGGATCAGAACCAATATGACAGGGCTTCTTATTGAACTGATGAGACCTGGATCAGAACCAATATGACAGGGCTTCTAATTGAACTGATGAGACCTGGATCAGAACCAATATGACAGGGCTTCTTATTGAACTGATGAGACCCGGATCAGAACCAATATGACAGGGCTTCTTATTGAACTGATGAGACCCGGATCAGAACCAATATGACAGGGCTTCTAATTGAACTGATGAGACCCGGATCAGAACCAATATGACAGGGCTTCTTATTGAACTGATGAGACCCGGATCAGAACCAATATGACAGGGCTTCTTATTGAACTGATGAGACCCGGATCAGAACCACTATGACAGGGCTTCTTATTGAACTGATGAGACCCGGATCAGAACCAATATGACAGGGCTTCTTATTGAACTGATGAGACCCGGATCAGAACCAATATGACAGGGCTTCTTATTGAACTGATGAGACCCGGATCAGAACCACTATGACAGGGCTTCTAATTGAACTGATGAGACCCGGATCAGAACCACTATGACAGGGCTTCTTATTGAACTGATGAGACCCGGATCAGAACCACTATGACAGGGCTTCTTATTGAACTGATGAAACCCGGATCAGAACCAATATGACAGGGCTTCTTATTGAACTGATGAGACCCGGATCAGAACCAATATGACAGGGCTTCTTATTGAACTGATGAGACCCGGATCAGAACCACTATGACAGGGCTTCTTATTGAACTGATGAAGTAGTGGAGCGGCTATCCGTATCTTTTCAGACGATTCGGAAACGATACCCTTTGCGGGCGAAATACAGACCTCTCACAACATTGCTCATCCTCATACATAAGAGACACTTCATACTGTGCATGTGGCTGTAAAAATAAATGATCTGAACGATGTTAAAAGTTGATCTGTGGTGGAGTTTTAGATATCAGGTTTGGTTTCCCTTCTTGACGAAGCCACTCTGTATGTCTAAGATGGCTGTTTTCTCCCTGCAGCCCAACAGGAGGACGATGAGTTTGTGTGTCAGATCGTCTATGTGTTTTACCAGATGGTGTTTCACCAGGCTACCAGGGAGGTCATCATTAAAGAGACACGTATCCTTCCTACCCACAATGCACTGCTTCTTACGTTTAAAACATGTTAATTTTGTGTGAAAGCGTGAAATAAAATGTTTCATTTTTAACTATTAAAGTCCATTATTCTCTGAATGTTCTTCCTCATCATCATCCTCCTCCTCCTCCTATGAAAAACCACATCATTACTGTACGTTGGCTGTTTGGGCCTTGAATCAGCGACCTCAGACTTCCCAGAGCTGTAACCCTTAACCCTCAACTCAGAGGCTCCGGCGTACCTTATCGACCTGATGCACGACAAGAATGCTGAGATACGCAAGGTCTGTGACAACACTCTGGACATAATCGCTGTAAGTAACATACTATTACTGAATTAAACCCTATAACAGAGGTAGAAACACACGCCACTACTGGTACTGAGGGTATCCTCCTGTAACCCCAGTCTCTCTGAGGGGTATCCTCCTGTAACCCCAGTCTCTCTGAGGGGTATCCTCATGTAACCCCAGTCTCTCTGAGGGGTATCCTCATGTAACCCCAGTCTCTCTGAGGGGTATCCTCCTGTAACCCCAGTCTCTCTGAGGGGTATCCTCCTGTAACCCCAGTCTCTCTGAGGGGTATCCTCCTGTGTAACCCCAGTCTCTCTGAGGGGTATCCTCCTGTAACCCCAGTCTCTCTGAGGGGTATCCTCCTGTAACCCCAGTCTCTCTGAGGGGTATCCTCATGTAACCCCAGTCTCTCTGAGGGGTATCCTCCTGTAACCCCAGTCTCTCTGAGTGGTATCCTCCTGTGTAACCCCAGTCTCTCTGAGGGGTATCCTCCTGTGTGTAACCCCAGTCTCTCTGAGGGGTATCCTCCTGTAACCCCAGTCTCTCTGAGGGGTATCCTCATGTAACCCCAGTCTCTGAGTTGTATCCTCCTGTGTAACCCCAGTCTCTCTGAGGGGTATCCTCCTGTGTAACCCCAGTCTCTCTGAGGGGTATCCTCCTGTAACCCCAGTCTCTCTGAGGGGTATCCTCCTGTAACCCCAGTCTCTCTGAGGGGTATCCTCCTGTAACCCCAGTCTCTCTGAGGGGTATCCTCCTGTAACCCCAGTCTCTCTGAGTGGTATCCTCCTGTGTAACCCCAGTCTCTCTGAGGGGTATCCTCCTGTGTAACCCCAGTCTCTCTGAGGGGTATCCTCCTGTGTAACCCCAGTCTCTCTGAGGGGTATCCTCCTGTGTAACCCCAGTCTCTCTGAGGGGTATCCTCCTGTGTAACCCCAGTCTCTCTGAGGGGTATCCTCCTGTGTAACCCCAGTCTCTCTGAGGGGTATCCTCCTGTGTGTAACCCCAGTCTCTCTGAGGGGTATCATCCTGTGTAACCCCAGTCTCTCTGAGGGGTATCCTCCTGTGTAACCCCAGTCTCTCTGAGGGGTATCCTCCTGTGTGTAACCCCAGTCTCTCTGAGGGGTATCATCCTGTGTAACAGGTGTGTTTCTTCTGAAACTCGTCAGTCTATTCTTGTTCTGAGAAATTTCCAAGAAACTGAAGATCTCGTACAACGCTGTGTACTACTCCCTTCACAGAACAGCGCAAACTGGCTCTAACCAGAATAGAAAGAGGAGTGGGAGGCCCCTGTGCACAACTGAGCAAGAGGACAAGTACATTAGAGTGTCTTGTTTGAGAAACAGACGACTCACAAGTCCTCAACTGACAGCTTCATTAAATAGTACCCGTAACACACCAGTCTCAACGTCAACAGTGAAGAGGTGACTCCGGGATGCTGACCTTCTAAGCAGAGTTGTAAAGAAAAAGCCATATCTCAGACTGGCCAATAAAAATAAAAGATTAAGATGGGCAAAAGAACACAGACACTGGACAGAGGAACTCTGAATCAATTAATTTATCAAATGTATTTATAAAGCCCTTCTTACATCAGCTGATATCTCAAAGTGCTGTACAGAAACCCAGCCTAAAACCCCAAACAGCAAGCAATGCAGGTGTAGAAGAACGGTGGCTAGGAAAAACTCACTAGAAAGGCCAGAACCTAGGAAGAAACCTAGAGAGGAACCAGGCTATGAGGTGCGGCCAGTCCTCTTCTGGCTGTAACGGGTGGAGATTATAATAGAACATGGCCAAGATGTTCAAATGATCACAGATGACCAGCAGGGTCAAATAATAATAATCACAGTGGTATTAAAAGTCAGTTGGCTTTTCATAGCCGATCATTCAGAGTTAGAGACAGCAGGTGCGGTAGAGAGAGAGAGAGAGAGAGTCGAAAACAGCAGGTCCGGGACAAAGTAACACATCCAGTGAACAGATCAGGGTTCCATAGCCGCAGGCAGAACAGTTGAAACTGGAGCAGCAGAATGGCCAGGTGGACTGGGGACAGCAAGGAGTCATCAGGCCAGGTAGTCCTTAGGCATGGTCCTAGGGCTCAGGTCCTCAGAGAAAAATAATTAGAGAGAGCATACTTAAATTCACACAGGACACCGGATAAGACAGGAGAAATACCCCACACCACTAGAGGGATATCTTCAAACCACCAACTTACTACCCTGAGACAAGGCTGAGTATAGCCCACAAAGAACTCCCCCACAGCACGAACCCGAGGGGAGAGCCAACCTGGACAGGAAGATCACGTCAGTGACTCAACTTACTCAAGTGACACACCCCTCCTAGGGACAGCATGGAAGAGCCCCAGTAAGCCAGTGGTGACTCAGACCCTGTAATAGGGTTAGAGGCAGAGAATCCCAGTGGAGAGAGGGGAACCGGCCAGGCAGAGACAGCAAGGGCGGTTTGTTGCTCCAGAGCCTTTCTGTTCACCTTCACACTCCTGAGTACACTTAATCATAGGACCTACTGAAGAGATGAGTCTTCAATAAAGACTTAAAGGTTGAGACCGAGTCTGTATCTCATATGGATAGGTAGACCATTCCATTAAAAATGGAGCTCTATAGGAGAAAGCCCTGCCTCCAGCTGTTTGCTTAGACATTCTAGGGACAGTAAGGAGGCCTGCTTCTTGTGACCATAGCGTACGTGTAGGTATGTACGGCAGGATCAAATCGGAGAGATAGGTAGGAGCAAGTTCATGCAATGCTTTGTAGGTTAGCAGTAAAACCTTAAAATCAGCCCTAGCCTTAACAGGAAGCCAGTGTAGAGAGGCTAGCACTGGAGTAATATGATCACATGTTTAGGTTCTAGTCAAGATTTCAGCAGCCGTGTAATCTGGGTAGCCGGAAGATAGAGCATTGCAGTCTAATCTAGATGTGACAAAAGCATGGGAAAACAATTATGCATCAGTTTTAGCCCAAAAAGTTTCAGATATTTGCAATGTTACGTAGATGGAAAAAGCTGTCCTTGAAATAGTCTTGATATGTTCGTCAAAAGAGAGATCAGGGTCCAGAGTAACGCCGAGGTCCTTCAGTTTTATTTGAGACGACTGTACAACCATTAAGATTAATTGTCAGATTCAACAGAAGATCTCTTTGTTTCTTGGGACCTAGAACATTCTTGGGACCTCGAAATGTACAGCTGTGTGTCATCCGCATAACAGTGAAAGTTAACACTATGTTTCCGAATGACATCACTAAGAGGTATAATATATAGTGAAAACAATAGTGGTCCTAAAATGGAACCTTGAGGAACACCGAAACTTACAGTTGATTTGTCAGAGGACAAACCATTCACAGAGACAAACCAATATCTTTCCGACAGATAAGATCTAAACCAGGCCAGAACTTGTCCGTGTAGACTAATTTGGGTTTCCAATCTCTAAAGAACGTGGTGATCGATGGTATCAAAAGCAGCACAAAGGTCTTGGAGCACGAGGACAGATGCTGAGCAGTATTCATGATTCATTAAGGATTATCCATAATCATGGTAGCATTCACATAGAAGTGTTTAGAAACATATTATATTCTTATTTACAATGCAAGTAGCCCCAACAGGACTGCAGAAGGGTCATAGTGGATTATGTAGAAATGAGGGAGGACCCCCCCCAGACCTCCCCCCAGATCCCCACCAGGTTATGTCCCCCCCAGATCCCCCGACAGATTATGTTCCCCCCCAGACCCCCCGCCAGATGATGTCCTCCCCAGACCTCCCCCCAGACCCCCGCCAGGTTATGTCCCCCCCAGACCCCCCCCTCCCAGACTGACAGGCTCTGGTACTGGTTCTCTCTGTATACAGCTCCGCATTGATCTGGTACTCTCTGTATATAGCTCCACGTTGATCTGGTACTTCCTGTATATAGCTCCACATTGATCTGGTACTGGTACTTCCTGTATATAGCTCCACATTGATCTAGTAGTGGTACTCCCTGTATATAGCTCCACATTGATCTGGTACTGGTACTTCCTGTATATAGCTCCACATTGATCTGGTACTCTCTGTATATAGCTCCACATTGATCTGGTACTCTCTGTATATAGCTCCACATTGATCTGGTACTTCCTGTATATAGCTCCACGTTGATCTGGTACTTCCTGTATATAGCTCCACGTTGATCTGGTACCCCCTGTACATAGCTCCACATTGATCTAATCCTGGTACCTCCTGTATATAGCTCCACATTGATCTGGTACTGGTACTTCCTGTATATAGCTCCACATTGATCTGGTACTCTCTGTATATAGCTCCACATTGATCTGGTACTTCCTGTATATAGCTCCACGTTGATCTGGTACTTCCTGTATATAGCTCCACATTGATCTGGTACTTCCTGTATATAGCTCCACATTGATCTGGTACTCTCTGTATATAGCTCCACATTGATCTGGTACTCCCTGTATATAGCTCCATGTTGATCTGGTACTGGTACCTCCTGTATATAGCTCCACATTTATCTGGTACTGGTACTTCCTGTATATAGCTTCACATTGATCTGGTACTCCCTGTATATAGCTCCACGTTGATCTGGTACTGGTACTCCCTGTATATAGCTCCACATTGATCTGGTACCCCCTGTCCATATCTCCACACTGATCTGGTACTCCCTGTATATAGCTCCACATTGATCTGGTACTCTCTGTATATAGCTCCACATTGATCTGGTACCCCCTGTACATAGCTCCACATTGATCTGGTACTCCCTGTATATAGCTCCACATTGATCTGGTACTGGTACTCCCTGTATATAGCTCCACATTGATCTGGTACTCTCTGTATATAGCTCCACATTGATCTGGTACTCCTTGTATATAGCTCCACATTGATCTGGTCCTGGTACTTCCTGTATATAGCTCCACATTTATCTGGTCCTGGTACTTCCTGTATATAGCGCCACATTGATCTGGTACTCCCTGTATATAGCTCCATGTTGATCTGGTACTGGTACCTCCTGTATATAGCTCCACATTTATCTGGTACTGGTACTTCCTGTATATAGCTCCACATTGATCTGGTACTCTCTGTATATAGCTCCACGTTGATCTGGTACTGGTACTCCCTGTATATAGCTCTACATTGATCTGGTACCCCCTGTACATATCTCCACACTGATCTGGTACCCCCTGTCCATATCTCCACACTGATCTGGTACTCCCTGTATATAGCTCCATATTGATCTGATACTGGTACTTCCTGTATATAGCTCCACATTGATCTGGTACTCCCTGTATATAGCTCCACATTGATCTGGTCCTGGTACTTCCTGTATATAGCTCCACATTGATCTGGCACTGGTACTCCCTGTATATAACTCCACATTGATCTGGAACTGGTACTTCCTGTATATAGCTCCACATTGATCTGGTACTGGTACTTCCTGTATATAGCTCCACCTTGATCTGGTACTGGTACTCCCTGTATATAACTCCACATTGATATGGTACTGGTACTTCCTGTATATAGCTCTACATTGATCTGGTACTGGTACTTCCTGTATATAGCTCCACATTGATTTGGTACTTCCTGTAAATAGCTCCACATTGATCTGGTACTCCCTGTATATAGCTCCACATTGATCTGGTACTTCCTGTATATAGCTCCACATTGATCTGGTACTGGTACTTCCTGTATATAGCTCCACATTGATCCGGTACATTGATCCGGTACTCCCTACGAACCGATCTTGTGCTAACGTTGCTTCCAGAGGCAGTTTGTAACTCGGTAGTGAGTGAGTGAGCCGAGGACAGACAATTTTAACACGCTTCGGCAGTCCTGTGAGCTTGTGTGGCCTACCACTTCACTGCGGCGCCATTGTTGCTCCTAGACCACTTCACAATAGCAGCACTTACAGTTAACCGGGGCAGCTCCAGCAGGGCAGATATTTAGCTGTGCAATTTGTTTTACCAACTGACTTGTTGGAAAGGTGGCATCCCATGACGGTGCCACGTTGAAAGTCACTGAGCTCTTCAGTAAGGCCATTCTACTGCCAATGTTTGTCTACGGAGATTGCATGGCTGTGTGCTTGATTTTATACACCAGTCAGCAACAGCTGTGGCTGAAAAAGCAGAATCCACTAATTTGAAGAGGTGTATATCCTGTATATTGTTTATCTCCTTTCATGTGTTTGATTCCTCTTGTGTTACAATGTTTCTTCGGTACAGTTGAAGTCAGAAGTTCACATACACCTTAGCCAAATACATTTAAACTCAGTTTTTCACAATTCCTGACATTTAATCCTAGTACAAATTCCCTGTCTTAGGTCAGTTAGGATCACCACTTTATTTTAAGAATGTGAAATGTCAAAATAATAGTAGAGAAGGATTTATTTGAGCTTTTATTTCTTTCATCACATTCCCCGTGGGTCAGAAGTTTACATACATACATAAATACATAGTATTTGGTAGCATTGGCTTTAAATGGTTTAACTTGGGTCAAATGTTTTGCGTAGCCTTCCACAAGCTTCCCACAATAAGTTGGGTGAATTGTGGCCCATTCCTCCTGACAGAGTTGGTGTAACTGAGTCAGGTTTGTAGGCCTCCTTGCTTGCACACGCTTTTTCAGTTCTGCCCACAAATATTATATAGGATTGAAGGTCAGGTCTTTGTGATGGCCACTCCAATACCTTGACTTTGTTGTCCTTAAGCCATTTTGCCACAACTTTGGAAGTATGCTTGGGGTCATTGACCATTTGGAAGACCCATTTGTGACCAAGCTTTAACTTCCTGACTGATGTCTTGAGATGTTGCTTCAATATATCCACATAATTTCCCTTCTCATGACGCCATCTATTTTGTGAAGTGCACCAGTCCCTCCTGCAGCAAAGCACCCCCACAACATGATGCTGCCACCCCCCTGCTTCACGGTTAGGATGGTGTTCTTCGGCTTGCAAGCCTCCCCCTTTTTCCTCCAAACATAACGAAGGTCATTATGGCCAAACAGTTCTATTTTTGTTTCATCAGACCAGAGGACATTTCTCCAAAAAGTACGATTTTGTCCCCATGTGCAGTTGCAAACTGTAGTCTGGCTTTTTTATGGCGGTTTTTGAGCAGTGGCTTCTTCCTTGCTGAGCGGCCTTTCAGGTTATGTTGATGTAGGACTCGTTTTACTGTGGATATAGATAATTTTGTACATGTTTCCTCCAGCATCTTCACAAGGTCTTTTGCTGTTGTTCTGGGATTGATTGGCACTTTTCGCACCAAAGTACGTTCATCTCTAGTAGACCGAACGAGTCTCCTTACCTGAGTGGTATGACCGCTGCGTGGTCCCATGGTGTTTATACTTGCGTACTATTGTTTGTACAGATGAACATGGTACCTTCAGGCATTTGGAAAGTGCTCCCAAGGATGAACCAGAACTGTGGAGGTCTACAATTCTTTTTCTGAGGTCTTGACTGATTTCTTTTGATTTTCCCATGACGTCAAGCAAAGAGGCACTGAGTTTGAAGGTAGGCCTTGAAATAAACCCACAGGTACACCTCCAATTGACTCAAATGATGTCAATTAGCTGATCAGAAGCTTCTAAAGCCATGACATCATTTTCTAAGCTGTTTAAAGGCACAGTCAACTTAGTGTATGTAAACTTCTGACCCACTGGGATTGTGATACAGTGAATTAAAAGTGAAATAATCTGTCTGTAAACAATTGTTGGAAAAATGACTTGTGTCATGCACAAAGTAGATGTGTGGAGTGGTTGAAAATCGAGTTTTAATGACTCCAACCTAAGTGTATGTAAACATCCAACTTCAACTGTATAATTACTTTTTAACTCTGCATCATTGGGAAGGGCTTGTAAGTAAGCATTTCACAGTGACGTCTACACCCGTTGTATTCAGCGCATGTGACAATTAAAATGAAAGTAGATTTGAAGGGAGTTGTGTGAGAGTCAGTTGACCACAACACAACAGTTACATAATAATTTAGTGAACTCCATAACTCACCACACACACATTTCTCCCTTTCCCCCTCTCTCTATTTTCCCTCCCTCCCTCTCTCTCTCTCTCTCTCTCCCCTTTCCTCCCTCTCCCTCCCCCTCCAACACCCCTCTCCCTCCCTCTCCCCCTCCCTCCATCCCCCCTCTCCTCCCTCCCTCTCCCCCTCCCTCCATCCCCCCCTCCTCCTGCTCTATCCCCCTCCCTCCACCCCCCCTCTCCTCCTGCTCCATCCCCCTCCAACACCCCTCTCCCTCCCCCTCCAACACCCCTCTCCCTCCCTCCCCCCCTCCCTCCACCCCCCCTCTCCTCCTGCTCTATCCCCCTCCCTCCATCCCCCCTCTCCTCCCTCCCTCCCCCTCCAACACCCCTCTCCCTCCCTCTCCCCCTCCCTCCACCCCCCCTCTCCTCCTGCTCTATCCCCCTCCAACACCCCTCTCCCTCCCTCTCCCCCTCCCTCCACCCCCCCTCTCCTCCTGCTCTATCCCCCTCCCTCCACCCCCCTCTCCTCCTGCTCTATCCCCCTCCCTCCACCCCCCCTCTCCTCCTGCTCTATCCCCCTCTCCCTCCCTCCCCCCCTCCCTCCATCCCCCCTCTCCTCCTGCTCTATCCCCCTCCAACACCCCTCTCCCTCCCTCTCCCCCTCCCTCTACCCCCCCTCTCCTCCTGCTCTATCCCCCTCCCTCCACCCCCCCTCTCCTCCTGCTCTATCCCCCTCCCTCCACCCCCCCTCTCCTCCTGCTCTATCCCCCTCCCCTCTCCCTCCCTCCCCCCCTCTCCTCCTGCTCTATCCCCCTCCCCTCTCCCTCCCTCCATCCCCCCTCTCCTCCCTCCCTCTCCCCCTCCCCACTCCATCCCTCTAGGAGTATGATGAGGAGTGGGGGAGGAAGACTCAGAGAGAGAAGTTCCGATGGCATAACTCTCAATGGTTGGAGATGGTGGAGAGTAGGCAGATGGAGGAGGGAGAGCCCTTCATGTACGGAGAGGATGGAGAGATGGACAGACCTGACCTCTTCTACAGCACGGGTCAGTAAAGTGCATTTTCAGATCCAGTTTGTGCTGTTTGTTTGTCTCTGTCTCCACCAGCAGCTGTCAGGAAGACCTTTAGAGAAAAACCTCACAATCCCTGTGTTTGTTTTCTCTCTTTCTCTCTGTGTCTAGACGGGATCACCCCTGCGTCAGGAGCGGTCAGTCCAGACTTCTTCAGTGATCCCTACGCACAGAATGGAGACGGACAACACGGGTACGATCGTGAGACAAACTTTAACATTCCCAAACACTATAGATTCTTCTCACACATACACACTCACCTTTTACATGTCATCCATCTAGTACACTCTTCCAGTATACCTTATACTCTGTTAGTATCTAACACCTTGGAGGGTAGGGTCTAACATAGGGTCTAACACCTTGGAGGGTAGGGTCTAACGCCTTGGAGGGTAGGGTCTAACATAGGGTCTAACGCCTTGGAGGGTAGGGTCTAACATAGGGTCTAACACCTTGGAGGGTAGGGTCTAACGCCTTGGAGGGTAGGGTCTAACATAGGGTCTAACGCCTTGGAGGGTAGGGTCTAACATAGGGTCTAACACCTTGGAGGGTAGGGTCTAACACCTTGGAGGGTAGGGTCTAACACCTTGGAGGGTAGGGTCTAACATAGGGTCTAACACCTTGGAGGGTAGGGTCTAACATAGGGTCTAACACCTTGGAGGGTAGGGTCTAACGCCTTGGAGGGTAGGGTCTAACATAGGGTCTAACACCTTGGAGGGTAGGGTCTAACATAGGGTCTAACACCTTGGAGGGTAGGGTCTAACACCTTGGAGGGTAGGGTCTAACACCTTGGAGGGTAGGGTCTAACATAGGGTCTAACACCTTGGAGGGTAGGGTCTAACACCTTGGAGGGTAGGGTCTAACACCTTGGAGGGTAGGGTCTAACATAGGGTCTAACACCTTGGAGGGTAGGTTCTAACATAGGGTCTAACATAGGGTCTAACACCTTGGAGGGTAGGGTCTAACACCTTGAAGGGTAGGGTCTAACGCCTTGGAGGGTAGGGTCTAACACCTTGGAGGGTAGGGTCTAACATAGGGTCTAACACCTTGGAGGGTAGGGTCTAACACCTTGGAGGGTAGGGTCTAACACCTTGGAGGGTAGGGTCTAACATAGGGTCTAACACCTTGGAGGGTAGGGTCTAACACCTTGGAGGGTAGGGTCTAACACCTTGGAGGGTAGGGTCTAACATAGGGTCTAACACCTCGGAGGGTAGGTTCTAACATAGGGTCTAACACCTTGGAGGTTAGGGTCTAACACCGTGGAGGGTAGGGTCTAACATAGGGTCTAACACCTTGGAGGGTAGGGTCTAACATAGGGTCTAACACCTTGGAGGGCAGGTTCTAACATAGGGTCTAACACCTTGGAGGTTAGGGTCTAACACCGTGGAGGGTAGGGTCTAACATAGGTAATCCCTCTTGTTTATTATCTAGCTGTTGGTGTGGTAACGTGGCCTGTCGGTCTGTCGTGGTGGTAATTGAAGCAGAGTGGAGTTGTGGTCAGAGTGCCTGTCGGTCTGTCGTGGTGGTAGTGCTGGTAATGGTGGTAGTGGAGGCAGAGTGGAGCTGTGAGGTGAAATGTGTTGAATGAGGCTGGGAGGCTTGGTTGCCATACCGGTGGTGTGTTGAATGAGGCTGGGAGGCTTGGTTGCCGTAGCGGTGGTGTGTTGAATGAGGCTGGGAGGCTTGGTTGCCGTAGCGGTGGTGTGTTGAATGAGGCTGGGAGGCTTGGTTGCCATAACGGTGGTGTGTTGAATGAGGCTGGGAGGCTGGGTTGCCGTAGCAGTGGTGTGTTGAATGAGACTGGGAGGCTTGGTTGCTGTAACGATGGTGTGTTGAATGAGGCTGGGAGGCTTGGTTGCCGTAGCGGTGGTGTGTTGAATGAGGCTGGGAGGCTTGGTTGCCGTAGCGGTGGTGTGTTGAATGAGTCTGGGAGGCTTGGTTGCCGTAGCGGTGGTGTGTTGAATGAGGCTGGGAGGCTTGGTTGCCGTAGCGGTGGTGTGTTGAATGAGACTGGGAGGCTTGGTTGCCGTAGCGGTGGTGTGTTGAATGAGGCTGGGAGGCTTGGTTGCCATAACGATGGTGTGTTGAATGAGGCTGGGAGGCTTGGTTGCCGTAGCGGTGGTGTGTTGAATGAGGCTGGGAGGCTTGGTTGTCGTAGCGGTGGTGTGTTGAATGAGTCTGGGAGGCTTGGTTGCCGTAGCGGTGGTGTGTTGAATGAGGCTGGGAGGCTTGGTTGCCGTAGCGGTGGTGTGTTGAATGAGACTGGGAGGCTTGGTTGCCGTAGCGGTGGTGTGTTGAATGAGGCTGGGAGGCTTGGTTGCCGTAGCGGTGGTGTGTTGAATGAGGCTGGGAGGCTTGGTTGCCGTAGCGGTGGTGTGTTGAATGAGACTGGGGGCTTGGTTGCCGTAGCGGTGGTGTGTTGAATGAGGCTGGGAGGCTTGGTTGCCGTAGCGGTGGTGTGTTGAATGAGACTGGGAGGCTTGGTTGCCGTAACGGTGGTGTGTTGAATGAGGCTGGGAGGCTTGGTTGCCGTAGCGGTGGTGTGTTGAATGAGGCTGGGAGGCTTGGTTGCCGTAGCGGTGGTGTGTTGAATGAGTCTGGGAGGCTTGGTTGCCGTAGCGGTGGTGTGTTGAATGAGGCTGGAAGGCTTGGTTGCCATAACGATGGTGTGTTGAATGAGGCTGGGAGGCTTGGTTGCCGTAGCGGTGGTGTGTTGAATGAGGCTGGGAGGCTTGGTTGCCGTAGCGGTGGTGTGTTGAATGAGACTGGGAGGCTTGGTTGCCGTAGCGGTGGTGTGTTGAATGAGGCTGGGAGGCTTGGTTGCCGTAGCGGTGGTGTGTTGAATGAGACTGGGAGGCTTGGTTGCCGTAGCGGTGGTGTGTTGAATGAGGCTGGGAGGCTTGGTTGCCGTAGCGGTGGTGTGTTGAATGAGGCTGGGAGGCTTGGTTGCCGTAGCGGTGGTGTGTTGAATGAGACTGGGGGCTTGGTTGCCGTAGCGGTGGTGTGTTGAATGAGGCTGGGAGGCTTGGTTGCCGTAACGGTGGTGTGTTGAATGAGGCTGGGAGGCTTGGTTGCCATAACGATGGTGTGTTGAATGAGGCTGGGAGGCTTGGTTGCCGTAGCGGTGGTGTGTTGAATGAGGCTGGGAGGCTTGGTTGCCGTAGCGGTGGTGTGTTGAATGAGACTGGGAGGCTTGGTTGCCGTAGCGGTGGTGTGTTGAATGAGGCTGGGAGGCTTGGTTGCTGTAACGATGGTGTGTTGAATGAGACTGGGAGGCTTGGTTGCCGTAGCGGTGGTGTGTTGAATGAGGCTGGGAGGCTTGGTTGCCGTAGCGGTGGTGTGTTGAATGAGACTGGGAGGCTTGGTTGCCATAACGGTGGTGTGTTGAATGAGGCTGGGAGGCTTGGTTGCCATAACGGTGGTGTGTTGAATGAGGCTGGGAGGCTTGGTTGCCGTAGCGGTGGTGTGTTTTTAAGCCGTGGGAACACGTCTAGATTGACCATAACATCACTGTGTCACATCTTCTTTCTTCTGTTATCCTCTTGGTTTACACACACACACACACACACACACACACACACACACACACACACAGGATTCAGGTGAAGGAGAGCCATCTTGTTTTTTCCTTCCGTCCTAACACACATTGAAACTCCTTGCGTTTGATAACTTTGTAAAATTTCTATATGTTTGTCTCTCTCCAGTGGAGGAGCTGATGGGTTTGACCTGACCACGGGGACATCGAGCCGACCGGCCACCGGCTTCGGCTTCAGACCAGACGAGCAGTTCTACGACTACACTTCTTCCAGATAAACCTTCCCCTTCACATAGTCTGACCAATCACCATCCACTATAAACACTGACCAATCCCCTTCACAAAGTCTGACCAATCACCATCCTCTATGAACACTGACCAATCCCCATCCACATTGTCTGACCAATCACCATCCACTACGAACACTGACCAATCCCCATCCACATCCACATAGTCTGACCAATCACCATCCACTATGAACACTGACCAACCCCCATCAACACTTAACACTGACCAACCCCCATTCACTATGAACACTGACCAATCCCCATCCACATAGTCTGACCAATCACCATCCACTATAAACACTGACCAATCCCCATCCACATAGTCTGACCAATCACCATCGACTATGAACACTGACCAATCCCCATCCACATAGTCTGACCAATCCCCATTAACACCATCCACATAGTCTGACCAATCACCATCCACATAGTCTGACCAATCACCATCCACATAGTCTGACCAACCCTCATCAACACTTAACACTGACCGACCCCCATCAATACTTAACACTGACCAACCCCCATTCACTATGAACACTGACCAATCCCCATTCACTATGAACACTGACCAATCCCCATTCACTATGAACACTGACCAATCCCCATTCACTATGAACACTGACCAATCCCCATTCACTATGAACACTGACCAACACCCATTCACTATGAACACTGACCAACACCCATTCACTATGAACACTGACCAACACCCATTCACTATGAACACTGACCAACCCCCATTCACTATGAACACTGACCAATCCCCATTCACTATGAACACTGACCAACCCCCATTCACTATGAACACTGACCAATCCCCATTCACTATGAACACTGACCAATCCCCATTCACTATGAACACTGACCAACCCCCATTCACTATGAACACTGACCAACACCCATTCACTATGAACACTGACCAATCCCCATTCACTATGAACACTGACCAATCCCCATTCACTATGAACACTGACCAACCCCCAACCCCCATTCACTATGAACACTGACCAACACCCATTCACTATGAACACTGACCAACCCCCATTCACTATGAACACTGACCAACCCCCATTCATTATGAACACTGACCAACCCCCATTCATTATGAATACTGACCAATACCCATTCACTATGAACACTGACCAACACCCATTCACTATGAACACTGACCAACCACCATTCACTATGAACACTGACCAACACCCATTCACTATGAACACTGACCAACCCCCATTCACTATGAACACTGACCAACCCCCATTCACTATGAACACTGACCAATCCCCATTCACTATGAACACTGACCAACCCCCAACCCCCATTCACTATGAACACTAGGTGTGCCTAACTAGTGTTAGTGATGTAGGGTGTGTCAGGACACAGATCAATGAGTTAGTGATGTAGGGTGTGTCAGGACACAGATCAGTGTGTTAGTGATGTAGGGCGTGTCAGGACACAGATCAGTGTGTTAGTGATGTAAGGCGTGTCAGGACACAGATCAGTGTGTTAGTGATGTAAGGCGTGTCAGGACACAGATCAGTGTGTTAGTGATGTAGGGCGTGTCAGGACACAGATCAGTGTGTTAGTGATGTAAGGCGTGTCAGGACACAGATCAGTGTGTTAGTGATGTAAGGCGTGTCAGGACACAGATCAGTGTGTTAGTGATGTAGGGCGTGTCAGGACACAGATCAGTGTGTTAGTGATGTAAGGCGTGTCAGGACACCGGTCAGTTTGTTAGTGATGTAAGGCGTGTCAGGACACCGGTCAGTGTGTTAGTGATGTAAGGCGTGTCAGGACACCGGTCAGTGTGTTAGTGACTATTGAAAACAATTCTGCAGTATCCATCATGATTTCCTGACTTTACGTATCTTCTGTGTGCTAATAATGCAAGCTGACAGCCATATAGATGTTTTGGGTTTTTTATACGCTCGATTTACTGAATTGTTTACTGAATGTATTATTGGAATGTTTTTATTGTTCAGGCAATGCTTTGGTAGGTGCAAATATCACGTTAGATGTTGCCTTTTTATTTCAACATGAAGTCGCACAGGGTTTAAATTATGTTTTGTAGACATTTACATGTTTATATTATCACACAAATCACACACACGTCTGCATGAATATGACTTAAAACTAAGGACCACTGAATCATGAATATAAAGATGGCCATCTAAATAGAAGGTCAGTGCAGGCTACTAAGGTAGGCTTGAAACCACGTGGATTTAGAATTAAAGGTACTACGCATGTGTGTGTTTTATTTTCGAATTGTAATTTCACAAAATGTCCATAATATATCTGCACCAATAGTGGAATGATAGTGTTTAACAGGATTACTTAACCGATAGTGTTGTGATTGGCTGTGATATACATTTTTTTTGTTTTTCTACCACCAGAGAGGGAATCTGTTGTAAAAAAAAAAAATGGGAAAGTTGTTTTGACTTTGTGGCTGTGTTATCTAGTAACATTCCACACAAGTAGGAATTTCCTGGTTGCAAATATTCAACACTGTTGGCTCAATTTCAATTTATGTGAGAAAATAAGTACTGAATAGTGTAGGGAATCATTGTACCATCTAAATCACTGTGAACTATCTTTACAATAACAAAAAACATTTTTTTTTGGAAGCTGGTGGATCAAAACCGAAAGTTAAAGGCTCAGGCGTCAGTCTCCATCATGTTACAGGGAAGTAGAATGCAGAGAAGGGGGAGATTTGTTTTGAATGCAACATAAAGCTGTTGCAGTTCCCCCACCTTCCACACGGGGGAGACATTCAGAATGTAGCACCTTTTTAAGTTCTTCTTCTTATATTTGCATGAACAGACAAACCACTCATGTTGTCAGCTTTGGCTCAAGGATCACGCTACTCTAGCTATATTTAACATAACCTCACATGCTCTTCAAGGCTACTGCTATTGTCTGCTTGAGTGCTGCATTTAATCACCATTAAGTACTCAATACACTGTAGAGTGCATACCTTGTGTAACTGCACGTAACAAAAAATAATAGTGCACTAGTTAACTATGTATAATGTGTATATATACTAATCTACTTCCCACTCCATACTGGCCTGGTATTGACTACACTATCTAGCTAAGTCCCTCTCCTTACTGGGGAGGGACTTAGCTGACTAGCTGGCTAGCTGAACTTGGCTAGTTTTAGTCCTCATTGCCAAACATCATATATACTGCACCCTCATTTTCTGTACCCTTAACCCTTTTTTAAAGCAACTATTTGTTGATTAAATCAGAATTGATTAATACCAGGAATGAACAAGTTCATTTACGTACAAAAATAATCATTATAAAGCAACTGTACAGAGTGCCAATGGCTACAATGAATGGTTAAATGACTTTCAGGCACGAAGGATTAACAGAGCTCCTCCTCGCCTTCTCTATAGCGCTAGTGGTGACCGAGTCCATGATTTTTCGAGTCGACTCCTGGTATCAGAGTCGTTGGAGTCGACTCTCTCTCGACAATGCTCTAAACCAGGGGTATTCAAATCTTACCATACGAAGTCTGGCGCCTGCTGGTTTTCTGTTCTTCCTGATAATTAATTGCGCCCACCTGGTGTCCCAGGTCTAAATCAGTCCCTGATTAAAAAACGCAATGGAACGGGCTTCGGGGTCCAGAGTTGCGTTTGAGGGCTCTAAATAATGCTGTGTAACTGACTGTCTAGAATTCGAACAATATTCTACATTCTAAAAGTTGGCCCAACAGTCTAAATATATGGCTTTGAGACCGAGACAGTGTTAACCAGGTGGTATTGCATTACTATATTGATGGTGGTAGACAGCGGCGGCAGTAGGTGGCGGCGGCAGTAGGCGGCGGCAGTAGGCGGCGGCAGTAGGCGGCAGCGGCAGTAGGTAGAGGCAGTAGGCGGCGGCAGTAGGTGGCGGCGGCAGTAGGTAGAGGCAGTAGGCGGCGGCGGCAGTAGGTAGAGGCAGTAGGTGGCGGCGGCAGTAGGCGGCAGCAGTAGGCGGCGGCGGCAGTAGGTAGAGGCAGTAGGCGGCGGCAGTAGGCGGCAGCAGTAGGCGGCGGCGGCAGTAGGTAGAGGCAGTAGGTGGCAGCGGCAGTAGGTAGAGGCAGTAGGCGGCGGCAGTAGGCGGCAGCAGTAGGCGGCGGCGGCAGTAGGTAGAGGCAGTAGGCGGCAGCGGCAGTAGGTAGAGGCAGTAGGCGGCGGCGGCAGTAGGTAGAGGCAGTAGGCGGCGGCAGGAGTAGGCAGCGGCAGTAGGCAGCGGCAGCAGTAGGCGGCAGGATACACTTTTTATAGCCACTTCCTGTTCTGTGGCACAATTCACCATTAATTACTTCTGTTGCTGGTTGACAATAGTGCTTTATTTGATATGTTGATATGTACAGTACTTTCTGTTAGAGGTTTCTTATTTTCTCAGTTTATATTAAATATGATTTTATATTAGAGCTTTTGTTTACTGTTTGTTTTATAATAGTCATGTTTATTATTTTCTTACTTGTATTTAAAGTATGTGTTACTTTATTGTGTTACTGAGGGCAGCACAGTAGTGTATTTGATGTGAGAACAGTGCCTGAAGCTCATAGGAACTACTGTAAACCACTGCTTTAGCATTCTCTACTGCTGTGAAGGACCTTATAAAACCATGAGGGATTTATTGGTGTGGACTGTGAACATTAGTGCAATTAAAATCACTGTTCAAATTGATTTCTGATTTCTGATTTTTCTTAATTAAAAAAATATGAACTATAAAGTATTTAATTTGAATATAATATTATGGCCATGCATAATTGATCAGGACAATTCCCTTTTATTGTGAACAAACATCAGTAGCACAAACAATTGAAAACACTGAAATTAATGTTAATGCTGGGGAGAGTTGAGCCACCCTTGTTCTAGGAAACTGTGAAGGAAGAAACCACATGGAAAAACTGGAAAGCTCAGGTGGGATTATCTGCCTGCCGACAGACAACACTTAGCGCCTCTGAACAGAGTGTCAAATCAAATCAAATGGTATTGTTTTAGTCACATGCGCCGAATACAACAGGTGTAGACCTCAGAGTGAAATGCTTGAAGTCCCTAACCAACAGTGTCGTAACAAAACATATATGGGCGGCAGCGTAGCCTAGTGGTTAGAGCGTTGGACTAGTAACCGGAAGGTTGCAAGTTCAAGGTACAAATCTGTCGTTCTGCCCCTGAACAAGGCAGTTAACCCACTGTTCCTAGGCCGTCATTGAAAATAAGAATTTGTTCTTAACTGACTTGCCTAGTAAAATAAAAACAAAAAAATAAATAAAAGTAACAAGTAGTTAATTTTAAAGAGCTGCAGTAAAATAACAATAGCGACACGATATACAGGGGGTACCGAGTCAATGCGTGGTTAGTTATGAGACTATATACAGGTACCGGTACCTAGTCAATGTGTGGGGACACTGGTTAGGCGAAGTAATTTAGGTAATATGTGTGTACATATTACCTAAATTACCTCGACTAACTGGTGTCTCCATACCATTCAACAGTTTAGGGTCACTTAGAAATTCCTTGTTATTGAAAGAAAAGCGCTTTTTTTTTTGTCCATTTAAAATAACATCAAATTAATCAGAAATACAGTTGTAAATGACTATTGTAGCTGGAAACGCCTGATTCGGCCCATTATCAGCAACCATCACTCCTGTGTTCCAATGGCACGTTGTGTTGGCTAATCCAAGTTTGTTATTTTAAAAAGGCAAATCGATCATTAGAAAACCCTTTTGCAATTATGATAGCACAGCTGAAAACTGTTGTTCTGATTTAAAAAAGCAATAAAACTGTCCTTCTTTAGACTAGTTGAGTATCCGGAGCATCAGCATTTGTTGGTTTGATTACAGGCCAGAAACTAATAACTTAAATCTGAAACTCGTCAGTCTATTCCTGTTCTCAGAAATGAAGGCTATTCCATGCGAGAAATTTCCAAGAAACTGAAGATCTTGTACAACACTGTGTACTACTCCCTTCACAGAACAGCGCAAACTGGCTCTAACCAGAATAGAAAGAGTGGGAGGCCCCGGTGCACAACTGAGCAAGATGACAAGTACATTAGAGTGTCTAGATTGAGAAACAGACGCCTCACAAGTCCTCAACTGGCAGCTTCATTAAATAGTACCCACAAAACACCCGTCTCAACGTCAACAGCAAAGAGGCAACTCCAGGACGCTGGCCTTCTAGGCAGAGTTGTGAAGAAAAAGCCATATCTCAGACTGGCCAATAAAAATAAAATATTTAGATGGGAAAAAGAACACAGACACTGGACAGAGGAACTGTGCCTAGAAGGCCAGCATCCCGGAGTCGCCTCTTCACTGTTGACGGTGAGACGTTGCACTCTGGTTTTGTGATGAAATGTGTATGCGGAGTTGAACTTATCCCGCCGCTGTGTGACTGTTGTCTTTATGTTGTCAAGGCCTTATTGTATATCACTGTGGCATTTAATGGGTTATAGAGCAAACAGCGTAATTATCACAACCTAGGTTGTGTTATGGATTTTTTTACTGGCTTGGCTTGGCTTACTCAGTGATTTTACACCACTGCTGCATATAAAGTGTTGGTCCCATGTTTCATGAACTGAAATAAAAGATTCCAGAAATGTTCCGTACGCACAAAAAGCTCAAATTGGGTGCAGAACTTTGTTTTACGTCCCTCTTAGTGAGCATTTCTCCTTTGCCAAGATAATCCATCCACCTGACAGGTGTGGCATATCAAGAAGCTGATTAAACAGCGTAAAAGGACATTCTAAAATGTGTACAGACGTCTCAAGTTTTGAGAGAGCGTGCAATTGGCATGCTGACAGCAGGAATGTCCACCAGAGCTGTTGCCAGAGAATTGAATGTTCATTTTTCTTCCCTAAGCCGCCTCCAGCGTCGTTTTAGAGAATTTGGCAGTACGTCCAACTGGCCTCACAATGTAACCACGCCAGCCCAGGACCTCCACTTCCTGCTTCTTCACTTGCGGGATCGTCTGAGACCAGCCACCCAGACAGCTGATGAAACTGAGGAGTAGGTTTGAGTGCAACCGAAGAATTTCTGCACAAACTGTCAGAAACCATCTCAGGAAAACGAATCTGCGTGCTCGTCGTCCTCACCAGGGTCTTGAACTGACTGCAGTTTGGCATCGTACCCGACCATCTTCGATGGCCACTGGCACGCTGGAGAAGTGTGCTCTTCACAGACGAATCCCTGTTTCAACTGTACTGGGCAGACAGCGTGTATGGTGTTGTGTGTGTGATCAGTTTGCTCATGTCAACGTTGTGAATAGAGTGCTCCATGGTGGCGGTGGGGTTATGGTATGGGCAGACATAAGCTACGAACTGAGAACACGGTTGCATTTCATCGATGGCAATTTGAATGCACAGAGATACTGTAACGAGATCCTGAGGCCCATCGCCGTGCCATTCATCCTCCACCATCACCTCATGTTTCAGTATGATAATGTACAGCCCCATGTCACAAGGATCTGGCCACAATTCCTGGAAGCTGAAAATGTCCCAGTTCTTCCATGGTCTGCATACTCACCAGACATGTCACCCATTGAGCATGTTTGGGATGCTCTGGATCGACGTGTACGACAGCGTGTTCCAGTTCCCGCCAATATCCAGCAACTTCGCTCAGCCATTGAAGAGGAATGGGACAACATTCCACAGGCCACAATCAACAGCCTGATCAATTCTATGTGAACGAGATGTGTCACACTGCATGAGGCAAATGGTCACACCAGATACTGACTGGTTTTCTGATCCAAACCCTACCTCTTTATTAAGGTATCTGTGACCAACAGATGCAGATCTGTATTCCCAGTCATGTGAAATCCATAGATTTAGTGTCTAATGAATCCATCTAAATTGACTGATTTCCTTAGATGAACTGTAAATCTTTGAAATTGTTGCATGTTGCATTTATAATTTTTTTCAGTGTAGTTTATTGTCTAGATTCCAATGTTAGCTAGCTAGCTGGATGACTGCTCTGTTGCTATTTTGTAGAAAGCCCTTGTTGAAACTAGCCAGATGGCCACTGCTAGATAACTACCTAGCAAGATGACTAGGAAACAATTTTATTCATTCTCTATAATCCCATACTGCCAGGCCATAGCCAAATGCTGTGTCATGGACACTAATCCATTGTGATGTAATTATAATGCCAAGACTAGCTACAGTGGTTAGCTAGCTTGTAGTAAGTATTTAGTGTTGTGTGCATTGCAGCGGTGCACTTAGCTGGCTACCATCCCATAGCCTACATTGCATATGAAGTGTGACTGTCTCATGTCATTTAACTGTGAATGTACAGAGACAATTTCCTATGTTTTTTCCTTTTTGTTGTCACACCTGTTGACTCCCCCCACGTGGGGGTTTGTGCTCTCTGATTGGCTCAAAGTCAAGTTGTTGGCCACTGACGAGCATTGCGTTTCTACAAGTAGAAATGGCAGGTTCATCGCTACTGGGTCGTCATGCAGCAGCCACTGCTTGGAACGGCCTCTCACTGTGATCAGTACCCATCCTAGTCTATAGGCATTCATGCTTTAGCTTAAAAAAAAAAGATATGTTTTTGTTGTTGGTGTTAGAGGTTTTATGATGCTTGTACCTTAACCAAAGTAGATCATTTTAAGATGGTTCTACAATCAGTTATGGTCTCTATAAGCTTCAATATGAGGTCCTAAACCAGTTATGGTCTCTATAAGCTACAATATCAGGTCCTAAACCAGTTATGGTCTCTATAAGCTACAATATGAGGTCCTAAACCAGTTATGGTCTCTATAAGCTACAATATGAGGTCCTAAACCAGTTATGGTCTCTATAAGCTACAATATGAGGTCCTAAAACAGTTATGGTCTCTATAAGCTACAATATGAGGTCCTAAACCAGTTATGGTCTCTATAAGCTACAATATGAGGTCCTAAACCAGTTATGGTCTCTATAAGCTACAATATGAGGTCCTAAACCAGTTATGGTCTCTATAAGCTACAATATGAGGTCCTAAACCAGTTATGGTCTCTATAAGCTTCAATATCAGGTCCTAAACCAGTTATGGTCTCTATAAGCTACAATATGAGGTCCTAAACCAGTTATGGTCTCTATAAGCTACAATATGAGGTCCTAAACCAGTTATGGTCTCTATAAGCTACAATATGAGGTCCTAAACCAGTTATGGTCTCTATAAGCTACAATATGAGGTCCTAAACCAGTTATGGTCTCTATAAGCTTCAATATCAGGTCCTAAACCTAGAATGAAAGTGCATCCTTGTAGCTGTGTGGGCTAATATAGTCACAATATTTGCCTTGGGGTAAATTGAGCCAATGGTCATGGGTAAATTGAGCCAATGGCCATGGGGGAAGTTGAGCCAATGGCCATGGGGGAAGTTGAGCCAATGGCCATGGGGGAAGTTGAGCCAATGGCCATGGGGGAAGTTGAGCCAGTGGTCATGGGGGAAGTTGAGCCAATGGCCATGGGGGAAGTTGAGCCAGTGGTCATGGGGGAAGTTGAGCCAATGGCCATGGGGGAAGTTGAGCCAGTGGTCATGGGGGAAGTTGAACCAATGGCCATGGGGGAAGTTGAGCCAGTGGCCATGGGGGAAGTTGAGCCAATGGCCATGGGGGAAGTTGAGCCAGTGGTCATGGGGGAAGTTGAACCAATGGCCATGGGGGAAGTTGAACCAATGGCCATGGGGGAAGTTGAACCAATGGCCATGGGGGAAGTTGAACCAATAGCCATGGGGGAAGTTGAACTAATGTATGTGTTTTCTTCCCAAGTGTCATGCAAGGCATTATCTCTGAGATATGAGATAACAGGGTTCATTGAGTACAGAAATTTGTAGACAGCTTAATTTACCCTGTCCCGCGGCTCAACAACCCCATACCCGGGTTGTGCCAAGAGACAACTTTGTGGAAAAGCTATGATTTCAAAACTGTAATGTTTCCAGAGATACACAACATATGTAGAGATCTTTGTTAGAAATAATACTATATTTCCCTTGACAGAATGATGCTGAATGTAAAACAAATGGCTGAACTTACCCCAGTCTCTCCTACAGTATCTTTTAAAAGATCTCGCAAATTCTAAAGGTATTATATTTTATATACTTACAGAAAGATACAGTGTGAACACAAAACAAGAAACGTATGTTAAGTGTTATGTTTTTATTAATTTAAGCACCTCCCTTATCATTATTCTTATAACTGTTAAATATATTCAGATCTAAATAGCTTTGTCCCAAAAGGTCCTACAGAACAAAGCCAAATGGCTTAGAAATGCAGTACTTCTGTTGTCACGGTAAAACCAACTGCACAACAGATCAAAATGTAAGGTACGGTGCTCATTTCAACCCCCCCCAAAATATGAAAAAGATGACAATTATTTCAACAACAAATAAAGCAAAGTTGTTCAATATAAAATTGAGTATGTACGTGAAAGTTGTATTATCGTCTGCTGCACCAATAGCAGTCCTTGTTAGTATAGCTATCAGATGTTAACGTTTATGTTATTTGGTCAGTTTCTTTCTTCTCCAGTCTGTGGTTGCTCCTCTGAGGAGGGAGGAGAGAGATGATTACCTCCTCAATTTCTATCAGTCTGTAGAGTAAACATTTTCAGTCATTTATTTGACATAGAAATAGTTAAAAGATTTTGAATTGGGTTCAAAATGAACACCGTTAATTGCTCTGCTGTTGGTACACCCCCCCCCCCCCCCCCCTAGTCGTTCTTTCCCCAGCTAGGGAGTGCTGTTTTCTGGGGGACACCTCTGTATCAGCTCTTCCACCTCCACTACCTCCATCACCAAGTCACGGATGGACTGCACACTACCCAATGGAACCGCTTCCTCCTCTCCCTCCATCCCCACTGTGTTAGACTGTAGCCCCAGAGCCTCCACTACACCCCCCAGAGCCTCTCCTCTGTCTCCTGCCTCCACTACACCCCCCAGAGCCTCTCCTCTGTCCCCTGCCTCCACTACACCCCCCAGAGCCTCTCCTCTGTCCCCTGCCTCTACACCCCCCAGAGCCTCTCCTCTGTCCCCTGCCTCCACTACACCCCCCAGAGCCTCTCCTCTGTCCCCTGCCTCCACTACACCCCCCAGAGCCTCTCCTCTATCCCCTGCCTCCACTACACCCTCCCCAGGCCCAGTGAGTGGAGTAGTAGCACCCCCTCGTGATGTGACCAGGGTATTGCATGCAAGCAGGGCACCCTCGCTCTCAGTGACAGTAACTCTAGTGACGGAGGTAACTGCAGCTCTGTCCTCACTGCCTCCAGGCTGCATCTCTGATCCTGTGGGGTTAAGGTCAATCTGAGTCTGGGAGGCTGGTTTAGTGGGGTTAGGGTCCTTCTGAGTCTGGGAGGCTGGTTCAGTGGAGTTAGGGTCATTCTGAGTCGGGCAGGCTAGTTCAGTGTCTCTGGCTTGGGTAGATGAGCTAGTTTGGACTGTACCACTAGCTTTCATTTCTGGAGGGGTGTCAGAGTGGACCAAATCACTGTCTACAGTTTCTATATGGGCGTTGGATGGGGCTGTACCAATGTGATGTGCTTCTGCCTCCTTACAAAGATGTTCTTCCTCCTCTTCCTTCTCGTCCACAGTGAGAGGTACAGATGCCCCCTCCTTCACCCCTGCAGGAGTTTTTAGGTAGACTGCTCTGTCTGTGGCTTGTCTCTGTCTCTGATCAGTGGAGAGCACCGTGGCCTCAGGAAGAATCATACTCACTGCTGACAGAGCCTCGACACACACCAACACACTGTCACTCACTGGGCTGTTTCTGGCTTTGTCTGTGTCTGGTTTGTCTTCAGTTCCTGGTGGTTGGGATGCTTTGGCTGTGTCTGTAACTTCCGGTGTCTGGGGAGCTGGTTCAGCCACAGGAAGAGGAGGCTGGGGGGAGGCGGCATAAGGTGTGATTGTGGCCAAAGGGGCGTCATGATTGACTAAGGAAGCATCAGGTTTGGTTGAGGCAGCACCAGAAGGGTAATCACTTTCAGCAGAGGACATTTCAGGTAGAGGTGAAGGGGTATCAGGTAGAGGGGAAGGGGTATCAGGTAGAGGTGAAGGGGTATCAGGCTCTGCTACAGAGACATCAGCAGTATAGGTAAGTATATGTGCTGGGGCTGGGAGTGAGAGTGGGGCTGGGTCTGGGTCTGGAGCCTCACTTTGTGGAGTTATGACAATGACAGGAGGAGTGAGGGCAGCCATATCTGGGACCACTGGGCCACCTTCCACCTCCAGCCTCCCAGCGCTAGAAGACAAGTTCTGCACCAGGGGAGAAGATGCCCGCTCGGCCTGTCTGCTCAGCCCAGAGACAGCCATCTTGGCAGGGCTGGCGGGGGCGGAGAGGGGAGGGGTGCGACTGTCTGTTAGGCTGCTCTGGCTGGCACTCTGCAGGTCAGTACTGTCCACCATCAAGTTGTTCTTCCTCAGACTGGCAGCTTCTTTCACCACTGGAGAAAATGAGAGACCGAAAGGGAGGAGAAAGAATTGATTAAGTTCATACAGGAGAAGCATACAGTACATATAATCAATTATGTCATACAGGGTATACAGGAGGGTAATGGTGCTATACAGGGTATACAGGAGGGTAATGGTGCTATACAGGGTATACAGGAGGGTAATGGTGCTATACAGGGTATACAGGAGGGTAATGGTGCTATACAGGGTATACAAGAGGGTAATGGTGCTATACAGGAGGGTAATGGTGCTATACAGGGTATACAAGAGGGTAATGGTGCTATACAGGAGGGTAATGGTGCTATACATGGTATACAAGAGGGTAATGGTGTTATACAGGGTATAAAAGAGGGCAATGGTGCTATACAGGAGGGTAATGGTGCTATACATGGTATACAAGAGGGTAATGGTGTTATACAGGGTATACAAGAGGGTAATGGTGCTATACAGGAGGGTAATGGTGCTATACAGGGCATACAAGAGGGTAATGGTGCTATACAGGGTATACAAGAGGGTAATGGTGTTATATAGGAGGGTAATGGTGTTATACAGGGTATACAAGAGGGTAAGGGTGCTATACAGGAGGGTAATGGTGCTATACAGGGTATACAAGAGGGTGATGGTGTTATACAGGGCATACAAGAGGGTAATGGCGTTATATAGGAGGGCAATGGTGCTATACAGGGCATACAAGAGGGTAATGGTGCTATACAGGAGGGTAATGGTGCTATACAGGGTATACAAGAGGGTAATGGTGTTATACAGGGCATACAAGAGGGTGATGGTGTTATACAGGGCATACAAGAGGGTAATGGTGTTATATAGGAGGGTAATGGTGCTATACAGGGCATACAAGAGGGCTATGGTGCTATACAGGGCATACAAGAGGGTAATGGTGTTATACAGGAGGGTAATGGTGATATACAGGGCATACAAGAGGGCTATGGTGCTATACAGGGTATACAAGAGGGTAATGGTGCTATACAGGGTATACAAGAGGGTAATGGTGCTATACAGGGTATACAAGAGGGTAATGGTGCTATACAGGGTATACAAGAGGGTAATGGTGCTATACAGGAGGGCAATGATGCTATGCAGGGTATACAAGAGGGTAATGGTGCTATACAGGGTATACAAGAGGGTAATGGTGCTATACAGGAGGGTAATGGTGCTATACAGGATACACAAAAGGGTAATGGTGCTATACAGGAGGGTAATGGTGTCATGCAGGGTATACAAGAGGGTAATGATGTTATACAAGAGGGTAATGGTGCTATACAGGATACACAAAAGGGTAGTGGTGTCATGCAGGGTATACAAGAGGGTAATGGTGTCATGCAGGGTATACAGGAGGGTAAGGATGTTATACAGGAGGGTAATGGTGCCATGCAGGGTATACAGGAGGGTAAGGATGTTATACAGGAGGGTAATGGTGTCATGCAGGGTATACAAGAGGGTAATGGTGTCATGCAGGGTATACAAGAGGGTAATGGTGTCATGCAGGGTATACAAGAGGGTAATGGTGTCATGCAGGGTATACAGGAGGGTAATGGTGTCATGCAGGGTATACAAGAGGGTAATGGTGTCATGCAGGGTATACAGGAGGGTAATGGTGTCATGCAGGGTATACAAGAGGGTAATGGTGTCATGCAGGGTATACAGGAGGGTAATGGTGTCATGCAGGATATACAAGATGGTAATGGTGTCATGCAGGGTATACAGGAGGGTAATGGTGTCATGCAGGGTATACAAGAGGGTAATGGTGTTATACAGGAGGGTAATGGTGCTATACGGTGTATACAAGAGGGTAATGGTGCTATACAGGGTATACAAGAGGGTAATGGTGTCATGCAGGGTATACACGAGGGTAATGGTGTCATGCAGGGTATACAGGAGGGTAATGGTGTCATGCAGGGTATACAAGAGGGTAATGGTGTCATGCAGGGTATACAGGAGGGTAATGGTGTCATGCAGGGTATACAGGAGGGTAATGGTGTCATACAGGGTATACAAGAGGGTAATGGTGTTATACAGGAGGGTAATGGTGCTATATAGTGTATACAAGAGGGTAATGGTGCTATGCAGGGTATGCAAGAGGGTAATGGTGTTATGCAAGAGGGTAATGGTGTCATGCATAATGGTGTTATACACTTCTATTACTGACAGTAGAAAAGACAAGGGATGAGTTTTTAGTAACTTATTTTAGAACAGGGAGACCAAAAGGGAACACAGTGAAATGTGTTCATTTTTAATGCAATGAATTGATAAGTGGTTGTCTCCTATACTTTAGTAGAATGGGTTGGGTTGATAAGTAGTTATCTCCTATACTTTAGTAGAATGGGTTGGGTTGATAAGTAGTTGTCTCCTATACTTTAGTAGAATGGGTTGGGTTGATAAGTAGTTGTCTCCTATACTTTAGTAGAATGGGTTGGGTTGATAAGTAGTTGTCTCCTATACTTTAGTAGAATGGGTTGGGTTGATAAGTAGTTGTCTCCTATACTTTAGTAGAATGGGTTGGGTTGATAAGTAGTTGTCTCCTATACTTTAGTAGAATGGGTTGGGTTGATAAGTAGTTGTCTCCTATACTTTAGTAGAATGGGTTGGGTTGATAAAATGGTACAGGTATTCCCCAACTGGGGTACCCCCAGGTAGTCCCAAACTGGGGTACACCCAGGGGTATGCACAATGCTGTCGGAGTACGCCAAATAAAAATGTGATTCACATAAAAAAATAACATTTATATTTTCCAATGGGGCTCTACATTTGGGTGAGGTTGTTTTCCTCTCGCCTGAGTAGCCTCGTTTCACTGCCAAAAATAAAACTGAACCATCTACCGTTCAGCGAAATAACAACGCAATGTCAAATACAGGTAACCTAGTCATCCAATCACATTAACCGTTACTCATCCAATCACATTAACCATTACTCATCCAATCACATTAACCGTTACTCATCCAATCACATTAACCGTTACTCATCCAATCACATTAACCGATACTCATCCAATCACATTAACCGTTACTCATCCAATCACATTAACCGTTACTCATCCAATCACATTAACCGATACTCATCCAATCACATTAACCGATACTCATCCAATCAATCAATAAAGACGTCTTTCGAGTAGTAAGACATGTATGAAAGCAACAGAATCCATTAATAAGAAAGGTCTAGAAGCATCTTGTCACGGCCGTCATATGGAGGAGACCAAGGCGCAGCGTGGTATGCGTACATACTTCTTTAATGAAAGGTCGAACACTGAACAAAACAACAAAACGAACCGTGAAGCTAATATGGCTAGTGCAGAACAGGCAACTAAACATAGAATAAGAACCCACAAACTACCCAAGGAATATGGCTACCTAAATATGGTCCCCAATCAGAGACAACGATAAACAGCTGCCTCTGATTTAGAACCAATCTAGGCAACCATAGACATGTAAACACCTAGACTTACAAAAACCCCTAGACCCCTAGACAAAACAAAAAGACATACCTCTAGACATACAAAAAAAAACGAAACAATACAAAAACCCCTAGACAAAACAAAAACCTCTAGACAAAACAAAATCCCCTAGACAAAACAAAAACCCCTAGACAAAACAAAATCCCCTAGACAAAACAAAAACCTCTAGACATACAAAAAAAACGAAACAATACAAAAACTAAACAAACCATCCTCGTCACACCTTGACCTAACCAAAATAATAAAGAAAACTAAGATAACTAAGATTAGGCAGTGACACATCTTATATGGTGAGCTACCGAGTGGCAAGGACAGGCAAGCTCCATACTATTGTGGAGGACTTCATTCTTCCTGCTGCCGCGGATATGGCTGGGACAATGCTGGGGGAAAAGGCTCAAAAAACTATACAGACAATGTCTTCATCAAACAACACTGTTTCTTGGGTACTGCAGCATCCACCGAGAGCCTCTTGGGTACACTGCAGCATCCACCGAGAGGCTCTTGGGTACACTGCAGCATCCACCGAGAGGCTCTTGGGTACACTACAGCATCCACCGAGAGGCTCTTGGGTACACTGCAGCATCCACCGAGAGGCTCTTGGGTAGACTGCAGCATCCACCGAGAGGCTCTTGGGTACACTGCAGCATCCACCGAGAGGCTCTTGGGTACACTACAGCATCCACCGAGAGGCTCTTGGGTACACTACAGCATCCACCGAGAGGCTCTTGGGTAGACTGCAGCATCCACCGAGAGGCTCTTGGGTACACTACAGCATACACCGAGAGGCTCTTGGGTAGACTGCAGCATCCACCGAGAGGCTCTTGGGTACACTACAGCATCCACCGAGAGGCTCTTGGGTACACTGCAGCATCCACCGAGAGGCTCTTGCTGCCAAGGGAATGCCTGACAGCTTGAAAGCTGTTTTGGACACTACAGTGAAAATGGTTAACTTTGTTAAAGCAAGGCCCCTGAACTCTTGTGTATTTTATGTATTATGCAATGATATCGGCAGTGACCATGTAACGCTTTTACAACAACCAGTAAGCTGGTTTTCAAGGGGCAAAGTATTGACACATTTTTTAAAATTAAGAGACGAGCTTAAAGTTTTCTTTGCTGACCATTATTTTCACTTGTCTGACCGCTTGCATGATGACGAGTTTCTCACACGACTGGCCTATCTGGGTGATGTTGTTTCTCGCCTGAATGATCTGAATCTAGGATTACAGGGACTCTCTGCAACTATATTCAATGTGCTGGACAAAATTGAGGCTATGATTCAGAAGTTGGAACTCTTCTCAGTCTGCATTAACAAGGACAACACAGGTCTTTCCATCATTGAACTCAAGCCATAGGACAATGTCAAATGCGAAGCACCTGAGTGAGCTGGGTGCACAATTACGCAGGTACTTTCCCGAAACGGACAACACAAACAACTGGATTCGTTATCCCTTTCATGCCCTGCCTCCAGTCCACTTACCGATATCTGAACAAGAGAGACTCATCGAAATTGCTACAAGTAGTTCTGTGAAAATTGAATTTAATCAGAAGCCCCTGCCAGATTTCTGGATAGGGCCATGCTCAGAGTTTCTTGCCTTGGCAAATCGCACTGTTAAGATGCCCTTTGCAACCACGTACCTATGTGAGAGTGGATTCTCGGCCCCCACACACAGACTGTGTGTGGAAAATGATTTAAGACTGAGACTCTCTCCAATACAACTCAACATTGCAGTGTTATGTGCATCCTTTCAAGCACACCCTTCACAATTTTTGATGAACAATTAAGGTTTGATATGTAAGATGGTTAAATAAAGAGCAAAATTATTGATTATTATAATTTGTGCCCTGGTCCTATAAGAGCTCTTTGTCACTTTCCACGAGCCGGGATGTGATAAAAACTCACACTCATTCTTATGTTTAATAAATGCATCGTATAGTGTGTGTGTGGCAGGCTTACAATGATGGAAAAACACATGGCTGTATATATAAAGAGAAACCTGGTCCCTGGATGACAGACAGAAGCAGGTAAACTCACCTTTGTCCACCTCGATGGTCAGAATGTTCAGTAGAATATCTTCATAAACGTTTTCCACTTTGATGAAGTTGGTGTAATCCGCAAAGATGTACTGGTCTAACTTCTGCAGGTCCTGTAAAGTGTTGGTTTCACGGTTTATATTCTGATGAACTAACAGTACCTGCTCCAACATTACTTTAATTTGATAGGGTGAGATGTGGATGGACTGAGACCATCAGCCCTGGGATATATCTAGCATATAATGACTGATATAAAGAGACAAAAGGTTACCAGCGTACATACCGGTTTGTGTGCCGGAGCCAGGTTCCTCCTGATAGCAGGAAGCGTGATGTCAACCAGAGCCTCCTGAAAGATCCTCTTCCTCACCGTGCTACTGTCATGGTCATATTGCTGCAGGGAACAACCACAGAACAAGAATGTTACCAGACTCTACACCCTGTTATAGACATATTGCTAAAGGAAAGATGCATCAATCAATCAATAAAACAATCAATCAATCCATCAACTAATCAATGAACCAATCAATCCATAAATCTAACCAACCAACCAGTCAACCAATTAATCACAACAAGACAACCACACAACAAGACAACCACAACAAGACAACCACACAACAAGACAACCACACAAGACAACAAGACAACCACAACAAGACAACCACACAACAAGACAACTACAACAAGACAACAAGACAACCACAACAAGACAACCACACAACAAGACAACCACACAACAAGACAACCACACAAGACAACTACAACAAGACAACCACACAACAAGACAACCACACAACAAGACAACCACACAACAAGACAACCACACAAGACAACCACAACAAGACAACCACACAACAAGTGTTAGACAGAATAACCAAGGCTGAGTTTCTCCTAGTCAACTATGAATTCACTGAAAGTAAGCTACAGCAGGTAGAGTGTTGCATCGTACAGTCAGAAGGCAGGAGGTACGGAGCTACAGACAGAAGGCAGGAGGTACGAAGCTACAGTAGGTAGAGGAGTGTTGCATTGTACAGTCAGAAGGCAGGAGGTGTGAAGCTACAGTCAGAAGGCAGGAGGTATGGAGCTACAGTCAGAAGGCAGGAGGTGTGAAGCTACAGGCAGAAGGCAGGAGGTGTGAAGCTACAGTCAGAAAGCAGGAGGTGTGAAGTTACAGTCAGAAGGCAGGAGGTATGGAGCTACAGTCATAAGGCAGGAGGTGCGAAGCTACAGTCAGAAGGCAGGAGGTGCGAAGCTACAGACAGAAGGCAGGAGGTATGAAGCTACAGACAGAAGGCAGGAGGTGTGAAGCTACAGTCAGAAGACAGGAGGTACGAAGCTACAGACAGAAGGCAGGAGGTGTGAAGCTACAGACAGAAGGCAGGAGGTATGAAGCTCTGTCTGTTATCTCACCTTGAGGACTCTGAGCTTTGCTTTCTCCATGGCTGAGGTGAGTTTGGAAGGGTTGTCTTTCAGTGAGCTCTGGAGGAGCAATTTAAAGGTGTACACGGCATTCTCTATCAGCTACAACACAGAAACACACAGCATTCTCCATCAGCTACAACAAGACAGAACCACACAGCATTCTCTATCAGCTACAACACAGAAACACACAGCATTCTCCATCAGCTACAACACAGAACCACACAGCATTCTCTATCAGCTACAACACAGAACCACACAGCATTCTCCATTAGCTACAACAAGACAGAACCACACAGCATTCTCCATCAGCTACAACACAGAAACACGCAGCATTCTCCATCAGCTACAACACAGAAACACACAGCATTCTCTATCAGCTACAACACAGAAACACACAGCATTCTCCATCAGCTACAACAAGACAGAACCATGCAGCATTCTCTATCAGCTACAACACAGAAACACACAGCATTCTCCATCAGCTACAACAAGACAGAACCACACAGCATTCTCTATCAGCTACAACACAAAACCACACAGCATTCTCCATCAGTTACAACAAGACAGAACCACACAGCATTCTCTATCAGCTACAACACAGAACTACACAGCATTCTCTATCAGCTACAACACAGAACCACACAGCATTCTCTATCAGCTACAACATGGAACCACACAGAATTCTCTATCAGCTACAACACAGAACCACACAGCATTCTCCATCAGTTACAACAAGACATAACCACACAGCATTCTCTATCAGCTACAACACGGAACCACACATCATTCTCCATCAGTTACAACAACACAGAACCACACAGCATTTTCTGTCAGCTTCAACACAGAACCACACAGCATTCTCTACCAGCAACAACACAGAACCACACAGCATTCTCCATCAGTTACAACAAGACATAACCACACAGAATTCTCTATCAGCTACAACACGGAACCACACAGCATTCTCTATCAGCTACAACACAGAACCACACAGCATTCTCTATCAGCTACAACACAGAACCACACAGCATTCTCTGTCAGCTACAATACAGAACCACACAGCATTCTCTATCAGCTACAACACAGAACCACCCAGCATTCTCTATCAGCTACAACACAGAACCACACAGCATTCTCTGTCAGCTACAACACAGAACCACACAGCATTCTCTGTCAGCTACAACACAGAACCACACAGTATTCTCCTTCAGCTACAAGACAGAACCACACAGCATTCTCCATCAGCTACAACAAGACAGAACCACACAGCATTCTCTATCAGCTACAACACAGAACCACACAGCATTCTCTGTCAGCTACAACACAGAACCACACAGCATTCTCTATCAGCTACAACACAGAACCACACAGTATTCTCCTTCAGCTACAAGACAGAACCACACAGCATTCTCCATCAGCTACAACAAGACAGAACCACACATCATTCTCTATCAGCTACAACACAGAACCACACAGCATTCTCTATCAGCTACAACACAGAACCACACAGCATTGTCTGTCAGCTACAACACAGAACCACACAGCATTCTCTATCAGCTACAGCACAGAACCACACAGTATTCTCCTTCAGCTACAAGACAGAACCACACAGCATTCTCTACCCAGCTACAACAAGACAGAACCACACAGCATTCTCTATCAGCTACAACACAGAACCACACAGCATTCTCTATCAGCTATAACACAGAACCACACAGCATTGTCTGTCAGCTACAACACAGAACCACACAGCATTCTCTATCAGCTGCAGCACAGAACCACACAGTATTCTCCTTCAGCTACAAGACAGAACCACACAGCATTCTCCACCCAGCTACAACAAGACAGAACCACACAGCATTCTCTATCAGCTACAACACAGAACCACACAGCATTCTCTATCAGCTATAACACAGAACCACACAGCATTCTCCATCAGTTACAACAAGACAGAACCACACAGCATTCTCTGTCAGCTACAACACAGAACCACACAGCATTCTCTATCAGCTACAACACAGAACCACACAGTATTCTCCTTCAGCTACAACAAGACATAACCACACAGCATTCTCCATCAGCTACAACAAGACATAACCACACAGCATTCTCTATCAGCTACAACAAGACAGAAACACATAGGATAACATCTCATCCAAATCTGAGATGTGAGGAAATGGTATGTTGTAGAATATACAGAAGAGAGATTAACGACAGAGTTAGTTTTTTGTTGAGTCTAGGTCTACTTTTGACATGTCCTACAGTATCTGTCTAACCTGTTGCATGTCTATCTGCGTGCAGTGGATCAGACGAACTGAGTTGGAGAACTTGAAGCGATGCCTGAGTTCCTGAAGCTGTTCTGTCAGGACCTCCACTTTCTGGTAACACTCTTCCAGACTTGCCTGACACATCTGACCCAGTGCCTGGGGAGAGAGAAAGAGAGACAGAGGCAACACACGCTATAACACACATACTATTAGACATTAGAGTGATTCACCTCAAGCAATAAGATTATTTGTTGTTCACGCTTCAGTTGTTCACTCTTATGCGAGGGAACTTGACCATCTTTTGCTCCACCAACACCTTCTTACCTGGTTTAACCCCTCCTGCCCCGCTCCCTCGGGGAAGCCCAGACAGAGAGTGTTTATCTCCCCCTCCAGGAGAAGCCGGACCCCCTGGAAGCCCCCCGTCACCGGAGACATCAGCTCTTCCAAGATGGACGCCAGGTACGGAGACACGTTCTCACTGCAGAACTTTGCTGCTGGATCACTGACGGAGGCTGTGGGGACCGAGATGGAACAACAGTTTAGATATAGTAATCCCATGTCTGCTCATCACAACTACTGTCCCAATAACTGTTGCTTTTTCATTCATTCAGGTCCCACAATATCCTGCCTCGGATCCTAAGGTGTTAGTTCTTTGTTACTGAGGTTACTCCTTTACACCACAATGCATTCTCGACCCGTGTTTGCCGCCAGGCTACCACATCTGTAGATCCCCATCATGGTATTGTACCTTGTAGCTTGGCCTGCAGGAAGGTTCTAGAACTGGCTATCTGGTCCATATCAGAGCGAAGCAGAGCTTCATGAGACCTGGCTGTCTCTTTACACTCCTCCTTCAGTCCCTTCAGACCCTCCCTCAGCTGATCCTGGACCAGGTGGTACGCGGCTTCCAACGTCTGGGGGGACAACAGAACACAGCTGAGTACAGAATGTATAGACCCTCTGTTAGCTGATCCAGGACCAGGTTATAGACTGCCTCCAACATCTGAACATCAGGGGGCAGTATAGAGCAGAGATCACTACAGGACGACAGAACACAGCTGAGTACAGAATGCATAGACCCTCTGTTAACTGATCCAGGACCAGGTTATAGACTGAACATCAGGGGGCAGTATAGAGCAGAGATCCCTACAGGACGACAGAACTCAGAGCTATAACATTACCGTAGGACTTTCTGAATAAAGGATCTGAGACGTTCATTCACTCACGGTGAACCAGACTCTCTTCCTCCCTGCTTTCTTTCCCTTTAGTCTGGCCAGCAGTTCTGTCTGTAGAGAGGGTTGTAGCTCCTCCAAAACCAGATTGGCGAGGACCTGGAAAACAGAAAGACAAAATGAGTTACATCATACCGTGATCTGGACGCACTACACAGCTGTAAGACAATGATACACACTACTGATCTACTGAGCTCATTGTTAACAACTGGTTGAACTTCGGCATCAGCAAGGAAAAGTCCTACTATAAATGTCTCTCCAATGTTTCTTTGTGATGAGACTGGAGTCCAACCCAAACAATGTTTCTCTGTGATGAGAGACTGGAGTCCAACCCAACCAATGTTTCTCTGTGATGAGAGACTGGAGTCCAACCCAAACAATGTGTATTTGTGATGAGAGACTGGAGTCCAACCCAACCAATGTTTCTCTGTGATGAGACTGGAGTCCAACCCAAACAATGTTTCTCTGTGATGAGACTGGAGTCCAACCCAAACAATGTTTCTTTGTGATGAGAGACTGGAGTCCAACCCAACCAATGTTTCTCTGTGATGAGACTGGAGTCCAACCCAAACAATGTCTGAGTCTGAAGCAGAAGTGTTTCCCGGTCTCTGACTGAGCTTTCTTAGTTGAGACAGACCTGGACCAACCGGTAATCTGGACAAACCTGGACCAACCGGTAATCTGGACAAACCTGGACCAGCTGGTAATCTGGACAGAGCTGGACCAACCGGTAATCTGGACAGAGCTGGACCAACTGGTAATCTGGACAAACCTGGACCAGCCGGTAATCTGGACAGAGCTGGACCTACCGGTAATCTGGACAGAGCTGGACCTACCAGTAATCTGGACAGAGCTGGACCAACCGGTAATCTGGACAAACCAAGGGTTTTTATTTATTTAGACTATTTTCTACATTGTAGAATAATAGTGAAGACATCTAAACTATGAAATAACACATATGGAATCATGTAGTAACCAACAAAGTACATAAAGGCTAGCTGCCATCAAGACAGGGGGTGGCCACTTTGAAGAATCTCAAACCTCAAATATATTTTAGTTAACACTTTTTTTAGTTACTACATGATTCCATATGTGTTATTTCATAGTTTTGATGTCTTCACTATTATTCTACAATGTAGAAAAATTTCAAAATAATGAAAAACCCTTGAAGGAGTAGGTGTGTCCAAACTTATGACTGGTACTGTATATATATATATATATAAATATAAATATATATATATATTATTAAATATATTTTCCTTTATTATGTTCTCCTAACCCTACCACCCCTCCCCTAATTGGAGTAAACTAGAGGACAACGACACTTAGGCTTCTACTTCCAGCCTATACATACTATATACTGTACATGTTACATAGTATGTTTAACTCTTAAGTCATATCCCAGTTTACCTATTTGCTTATGGGCTTGGCTACAACTAGCGACTTGTTTTTTAGCAAAAAATATAAAATTTTATTTGGAATTTTATAACATTTTATTTTGAAAATGTTTAAAAAAGGTATAAACTTTGTTAATCAGGTTGATTTTTCCACAAATAGACTGGTATTTTCCAGTAAATAACCCTTCCCCATTTGCAAAAATAATAATAATGGTTACACATATCTCCCTAACCCCTGACAAGAACCCCTTCATTTTTCTTTGTGTGTGTAAACAGGCGAACCGGCGACCCATCAAACGTTATTTTCCTCATCAATCTTTTATTTTATTTTTTTATTTTATTTCACCTTTATTTAACCAGGTAGGCTAGTTGAGAACAAGTTCTCATTTACAACTGCGACCTGGCCAAGAATAAAGCAAAGCAGTTCGACACAAACAACACAGAGTTACACATGGAATAAACAACAACACAGAGTTACACATGGAATAAACAACAACACAGAGTTACACATGGAGTAAACAACAACACAGAGTTACACATGGAATAAACAACAACACAGAGTTACACATGGAATAAACAACAACACAGAGTTACACATGGAATAAACAACAACACAGAGTTACACATGGAATAAACAACAACACAGAGTTACACATGGAGTAAACAACAACACAGAGTTACACATGGAATAAACAACAACACAGAGTTACACATGGAATAAACAACAACACAGAGTTACACATGGAATAAACAACAACACAGAGTTACACATGGAATAAACAACAACACAGAGTTACACATGGAATAAACAACAACACAGAGTTACACATGGAATAAACAACAACACAGAGTTACACATGGAATAAACAACAACACAGAGTTACACATGGAATAAACAACAACACAGAGTTACACATGGAATAAACAACAACACAGAGTTACACATGGAATAAACAACAACACAGAGTTACACATGGAATAAACAACAACACAGAGTTACACATGGAATAAACAACAACACAGAGTTACACATGGAATAAACAACAACACAGAGTTACACATGGAGTAAACAACAACACAGAGTTACACATGGAATAAACAACAACACAGAGTTACACATGGAATAAACAACAACACAGAGTTACACATGGAATAAACAACAACACAGAGTTACACATGGAATAAACAACAACACAGAGTTACACGTGGAATAAACAACAACACAGAGTTACACATGGAATAAACAACAACACAGAGTTACACATGGAATAAACAACAACACAGAGTTACACATGGAATAAACAACAACACAGAGTTACACATGGAATAAACAACAACACAGAGTTACACATGGAATAAACAACAACACAGAGTTACACATGGAATAAACAACAACACAGAGTTACACATGGAATAAACAACAACACAGAGTTACACATGGAATAAACAACAACACAGAGTTACACATGGAATAAACAACAACACAGAGTTACACATGGAATAAACAACAACACAGAGTTACACATGGAATAAACAACAACACAGAGTTACACATGGAATAAAACAAACATACAGTCAATAGAAAAATATAAATATATACATATATAGTGTGTTAAATGAGGGATTTAAGGCAGTACATAGGGGCTAAGTCAATACAACATAGCAAGGAAAACACTGGAATGGTAGATGTGCAGTTGATGAATGTGCAAAGTAGAAATACTGGGGTGCAAAGGAGCCAAATAAACAAATAAATAATAAATAAATAAGAACCTGATTGAACATCTCTGGAGAAACGTGAAAATAGAAACGTGAAAATAGCTGTGCAGCGACGGTCCCCATCCAACCTGACAGAGGGTGAGAGGATCTGCAGAGAGGAATGGGAGAAACTCCCCAAATACAGGTGCGCCAAGCTTGTAGCGTCATACCCAAGAAGACTTGAGGCTGTAATCGCTGCTAAAGATGCTTCAACAAAGTACTGAGTAAAGGGTCTGAATACTATTTTAAATGTGATATTTAAGTTTTTTATTTGTTATTTTATTTTTAAATTCAGAATACGGCTGTAACGTAACAAAATGTGGAAAGAGTCAAGGGGTCTGAATACTTTCCGACTGCAATGTAATTGGAACAGGAAGTGTAAACTCTAATATAGCCTATTAGCTAGAAAGATAAGGGCAAACATATTTTCCACATTGGTAGCCTGTTTGTGGGTGCCTTTTCAAAACCTACGTCAGATACTCCGGTGAGTGTAAGTGGGTCAATATCAGGAGTTGAGAAATACATTTCTCATTATTATATTTGAGTCATTTAGCACTTTAGCACTAGCATTTAACACTCGTATCCAGAGCGACATACAATCAGTGAAATTACAAATCATGATGAATAAGGGGTCCAGCTTTAAACCACGTGCAGCTTATAAAGGCTTCACGAAGCTACACAGGTGCACAAATCATTTATAACCGTATGTCATGCTTTATAAAGGGTTCATAGATGTGGCATAACATATGTGACATTATGCACCAATGTTAAATGTGACATAAGCCACTTGGTCAAATATGACATAAACAATAAACTTCAATTTTTGAGTGTAAGGTTGGTTGGGCTAAGGTTGGTGCTATCCCAATTTAGAATGTGTAAGTGTGAACACTTGCTTAGCACCAGGCTAAAATCCCCCTTAGCTCAGGAGGCTCTCAGGTGGCTCTTAGCCCTGTGATCAGGAGGCTCTTAGCCCTGTGCTCAGGAGGCTCTTAGCCCTGTGCTCAGGTGTGAACGCGCCTTTCTGAGTATTTTTGGTGCAGCACAGACCTTATCCAGATGGTGTGACAAAGGAATTTCTTAAAAGACCTACTAACTTTCTTTGTTGTTACATTCAAGGTTGGAACCAACATGCAGTACCTCTAGCAGGAAGAGACAAGAACCATCCATCCGCCAGCTCAGAGACCAGCTACACTATTCACAGCCCTGTGTAATGTTCTATATAAGAGAGGTAAGGGACCAGCTACACTATTCACAGCCCTGTGTAATGTTCTATATAAGAGAGGTAAGGGACCAGCTACACTATTCACAGCCCTGTGTAATGTTCTATATAAGAGAGGTAAGGGACCAGCTACACTATTCACAGCCCTGTGTAATGTTCTATATAAGAGAGGTAAGGGACCAGCTACACTATTCACAGCCCTGTGTAATGTTCTATATAAGAGAGGTAAGGGACCAGCTACACTATTCACAGCCCTGTGTAATGTTCTATATAAGAGAGATAAGGGACCAGCTACACTATTCACAGCCCTGTGTAATGTTCTATATAAGAGAGGTAAGGGACCAGCTACACTATTCACAGCTCTGTGTAATGTTCTATATAAGAGAGGTAAGGGACCAGCTACACTATTCACAGCCCTGTGTAATGTTCTATATAAGAGAGGTAAGGGACCAGCTACACTATTCACAGCCCTGTGTAATGTTCTATATAAGAGAGGTAAGGGACCAGCTACACTATTCACAGCCCTGTGTAATGTTCTATATAAGAGAGGTAAGGGACCAGCTACACTATTCAAAGCCCTGTGTAATGTTCTATATAAGAGAGGTAAGGGACCAGCTACACTATTCACAGCCCTGTGTAATGTTCTATATAAGAGAGGTAAGGGACCAGCTACACTATTCACAGCCCTGTGTAATGTTCTATATAAGAGAGGTAAGGGACCAGCTACACTATTCACAGCCCTGTGTAATGTTCTATATAAGAGAGGTAAGGGACCAGCTACACTATTCACAGCCCTGTGTAATGTTCTATATAAGAGAGGTAAGGGACCAGCTACACTATTCACAGCCCTGTGTAATGTTCTATATAAGAGAGGTAAGGGACCAGCTACACTATTCACAGCCCTGTGTAATGTTCTATATAAGAGAGGTAAGGGACCAGCTACACTATTCACAGCCCTGTGTAATGTTCTATATAAGAGAGGTAAGGGACCAGCTACACTATTCACAGCCCTGTGTAATGTTCTATATAAGAGAGGTAAGGGACCAGCTACACTATTCAAAGCCCTGTGTAATGTTCTATATAAGAGAGGTAAGGGACCAGCTACACTATTCACAGCCCTGTGTAATGTTCTATATAAGAGAGGTAATGGACCAGCTACACTATTCACAGCCCTGTGTAATGTTCTATATAAGAGAGGTAAGGGACCAGCTACACTATTCACAGCCCTGTGTAATGTTCTACATAAGAGAGGTAAGGGACCAGCTACACTATTCACAGCCCTGTGTAATGTTCTATGTTCAGCTCATTCTTCAGCACATGTTTATATCATATTCAACATGATGGGTTATGTCACATTTGACATAGGTGGTTATGTCACACAGTTATGCCACATTTATGAACCATTTATAAAGCATGACATACGGTTATGAACTCAGCAAAAAAAGAAACGTCCCCTTTTCAGGACCCTGTCTTTCAAAGATAATTCATAAAAATCCAAATAACTTCACAGATCTTCATTGTAAAGGGTTTAAACACTGTTTTCCATGCTTGTTCAATGGACCATAAACAATTAATTAACATGCACCTGTGGAACGGTCGTTAAGACACTAACAGCTTACAGACGGTAGGGAATTAAGGTCACAGTTATGAAAACGTAGGACACTAAAGAGGCCTTTCTACTGACTCTGAAAAACACCAAAAGAAAGATGCCCAGGGTCCCTGCTCATCTGCGTGAATGTGCCTTAGGCATGCTGCAAGGAGGCATGAGGACTACAGATGTGGCCAGGGCAATAAATTGCAATGTCCGTACTGTGAGACGCTTAAGACAGCGCTACAGGGAGACAGGACGGACAGCTGATCATCCTCGCAGTGGTAGACCACATGTAACAACACCTGCACAGTATCGGTACATCTGAACATCACACCTGCGGGACAGGTACAGGATGGCAACAACAACTGCCCGAGTTACACCAGGAATGCACAATCCCTCCATCAATGTTCAGACTGTCCGCAATACACTGAGAGAGGCTGGACTGAGGGCTTGTTGGCCTGTTGTAAGGCAGATCCTCACCAGACATCACCGGCAACAACGTCGGGCACAAACCCACCGTCGCTGGACCGGACAGGACTGGCAAAAAGTGCTCTTCACTAACGAGTCACGGTTTTGTCTCACCAGGGGTGATGGTCGGATTCGCATTTATCGTCGAAGGAATGAGCGTTACACCGAGGCCTGTACTCTGGAGCGGGATCGATTTGGAGGTAGAGGGTCCGTCATGGTCTGGGACGGTGTGTCACAGCATCATCATCTGAGGTTGTTGTCATTGCAGGCAATCTCAACGCTGTGCGTTACAGGGAAGACATCCTCCTCCATCATGTGATACCCTTCCTGCAGGCTCATCCTGACCCTCCAGCATGACAACATGACCCTCCAGCATGACAATGCCACCAGCCATATTGCTCCTTCTGTGCGTGATTTCCTGCAAGACAGGAATGTCAGTGTTCTGCCATGGCCAGCGAAGAGCCCGAATCTCAATCCCATTGAGCACGTTTGGGACCTGTTGGATCGGAGGGTGAGGACTGGGGCCATTCCCCCCCGAAATGTCCGGGAACTTGCAGGTGCCTTGGTGGAAGAGTGGGGTAACATCTCACAGCAAGAACTGACACATCTGGTGCAGTCCATTAGGAGGAGATGCACTGCAGTACTTAATGCAGCTGGTGGCCACACCAGATACTGACTGTTACTTTTGATTTTGACCCCCCTTTGTTCAGGGACACATTATTCCATTTCTGTTAGTCACATGTCTGTGGAACTTGTTCAGTATATGTCTCAGTTGTTGAATCTTGTTATGTTCATACAAATATTTACACATGTTAAGTTTGCTGAAAATAAACGCAGTTGACAGTGAGAGGACGGTTCTTTTTTTGCTGCATTTAGATACTTTGTAACACATTTTAGTGTTTATGAAGGCTTTATGAAGGCTTTATGAAGCTGAACGTCATATAAAGCGTAACCGAAATAAGACATTCTCCTCCTTTCTACTGTAGGTATGTAATTACCTTTTTGCAAAACCACACCCATCATGATCATATTTCCCATCATGCTCTATTGCAGTTAGTTTGTTTGAATTGTTTGTTTTAGTATCTGTGTTTTTGCACATACATTTTTTTATTTAAATGCTAATTAATTACTTAAAAATCACAGTGTGATTTTCGAGATTTTTGTTTTTGATTCCGTCTCTCACAGTTGGTGTACCTATGATAAAAATTACAGACCTCTACATGCTTTGTAAGTAGGAAAACCTGCAAATTCGACAGTGTATCAAATACTTGTTCTCCCCACTGTATATTGATTGATTAATTGATAAATGAATTTATTTTATGCTATACAAAGATAAGTAACATACATATTTCTAAACTAATCTGTTAGTTGGATTTATTGAACCCGTTATTGAAGTAGTTGTTCCAGTTTATATGGTTTAGGGAGCGTGATTGACTAACCTTAACCCTGGCAGCCATTCTCAATGCAGACTGTGGGAATCCACTCTGGCTGGATTCCAATAGGAAAACAACGTCACTTAGCAAGCCTGCATAAATAATGTGACTTGATGATGGTTTTACGCCTGACCGGCATATGCTTGTACGCTGGTGACCAGTTTATGTTTGTCACCAGTGTCCAAAACAAAAACACAACGAACACCACCAAAAACATAATGAAGGCTGGTCACCACCAAAAACATAACAAAGTCTGGTCACCACCAAAAATACAGTGAAGGCTGGTCACCACGTTAAATACAGTGAAGGCTGGTCACCACCAAAAACCCAGTGAAGGCTGGTCACCACCAAAAATACAGTGAAGGCTGGTCACCACGTTAAATACAGTGAAGACTGGTCACCACTAAAAATACAGTGAAGACTGGTCACCACTAAAAACATAACGAAGGCTGGTCACCACTAAAAACATAACAAAGGCTGGTCACCACTAAAAACATAACGAAGGCTGGTCACCACTAAAAACATAATGAAGGCTGGTCACCACTAAAAATACAGTGAAGACTGGTCACCACTAAAAATACAGTGAAGACTGGTCACCACTAAAAATACAGTGAAGACTGGTCACCACTAAAAACGTAACGAAGGCTGGTCACCACTAAAAACATAACAAAGGCTGGTCACCACTAAAAACATAACGAAGGCTGGTCACCACTAAAAACATAACAAAGGCTGGTCACCACTAAAAACATAACGAAGGCTGGTCACCACTAAAAACATAACGAAGGCTGGTCACCACTAAAAACATAACGAAGGCTGGTCACCACTAAAAATACAGTGAAGACTGGTCACCACTAAAAACATAACGAAGGCTGGTCACCACTAAAAACATAACGAAGGCTGGTCACCACTAAAAACATAACGAAGGCTGGTCACCACTAAAAACATAACGAAGGCTGGTCACCACTAAAATCATAACGAAGACTGGTCACCACTAAAAACCTAACAAAGGCTGGTCACCACTAAAAACATAACGAAGGCTGGTCACCACTAAAAACATAACGAAGGCTGGTCACCACTAAAAACATAACGAAGGCTGGTCACCACTAAAAATACAGTGAAGACTGGTCACCACTAAAAACATAACGAAGACTGGTCACCACTAAAAACCTAACGAAGGCTGGTCACCACTAAAAACATAACGAAGGCTGGTCACCACTAAAAACATAACGAAGGCTGGTCACCACTAAAAACATAACGAAGACTGGTCACCACTAAAAACATAACGAAGGCTGGTCACCACTAAAAACATAACGAAGGCTGGTCACCACTAAAAACATAACGAAGGCTGGTCACCACTAAAAACATAACGAAGACTGGTCACCACTAAAAACCTAACGAAGACTGGTCACCACTAAAAACATAACGAAGACTGGTCACCACTAAAAACATAACGAAGGCTGGTCACCACTAAAAATACAGTGAAGACTGGTCACCACTAAAAACCTAACGAAGGCTGGTCACCACTAAAAACATAACGAAGACTGGTCACCACTAAAAACATAACGAAGGCTGGTCACCACTAAAAACCTAACGAAGGCTGGTCACCACTAAAAACACGTGTAACGTAACGTAACGTAACGTAACGTACTTAACGTAACGTAACGTACTTAAGTAAAAGTACTTTGGGGTATATGTAGTTACTAATTATATTTTTGACAAATTTTACTTTTTCTTCATTTACATTCCTAAAGAAATTAATGTATGTTTTACTCCATACATTTTCCCTGGCACCCAAAAGTACTCGTTACGTTTTGAATGCTGAGCAGGACAGGAAAATGGTCCAATTCACACACTTATGAAGAGAACATCCCTGGTCATCCCTACTGCCTCTGATCTGGTGGACTCACTAAACAGAGAACATCCCTGGTCATCCCTACTGCCTCTGATCTGGAGGACTCACTAAACAGAGAACATCCCTGGTCATTCGTTCTGCCTCTGATCTGTCTGACTCACTAAACATTGAACATCCCTGGTCATCCCTACTGCCTCTGATCTGGTGGACTCACTAAACAGAGAACATCCCTGGTCATCCCTACTGCCTCTGATCTGGTGGACCCACTAAACAGAGAACATCCCTGGTCATCCCTACTGGCTCTGATCTGGAGGACTCACTAAACAGAGAACATCCCTGGTCATCCCTACTGCCTCTGATCTTGTGGACTCACTAAACAGAGAACATCCCTGGTCAGTCCTACTGTCTCTGATCTTGTGGACTCACTAAATACAAATGCTTAATTTGTGGGCCTCCCGAAAGTGGCGCGGCGGTTTAAGGCACCGCATCACAGTGCTAGAGGTGTCACAACAAACCCGGGTTCGATCCCGGGCTGTTTCCCAACCGACCGTGATTGGGAGTACCATAGGGCGGCGGGTGTTAAGAAGCATGGTTTGGCGGGTCATGTTTCGGAGGACGCATGCCTCAACCTTAGCCTCAACCGAGCCCTTTGGGGAGTTGCAGCGATGGGACAAGATCAAAATTGGGTAGAAAAAGGAGGTAAACTACAACAACAAAAAATCGTGGCATTTGGATTGTTTAATATAAAGAATGTGAAATGATTTATAGTTGTACTTTTACTTTTGATAACTAAGTATATTTTAACAATTACATTTACTTTCGATACTTCCGTTTTTTTTAAACCAAATACTTTTTTTGACTTTTACTCAAGTAGTATTTTACTGGGTGACTTTTACTCAAGTAGTATTTTACTGGGGGACTTTTACTCAAGTAGTATTTTACTGGGTGACTTTTACTTTTACTTGAGTCATTTTCTATTAAGGTATCATTACTTTTACTCAAGTATACAAATTTAGTACTTTTTCCACCACTGGCAAAAACACAACAAAGGCTGGTCACCATCCTATGCTAGTTTATGCTGTTTTTTTTCAGCAGGGAAGTCAATGGTATCACCTGTCAATGATTTATGATTGAAATGGTTTCGCTCTCCAGATCCGTCTAACCTTGTCAGATATCCAGACACAATGCATCCCTGAGTACCACCGGAGGCGCTCAGGAAGATCAGATCACAATGCTTCTTTTAATTGTCTACACATGTCTAAAAATGTGGGCACAATCACAATGTGGACAAGAACAGGACAAAGGACGCATGTTAGAACCAGGTATAAATGGGGCTTTAGAGTCCGAGTCAGAGTTTCCTCTCGTGGCTCTCTTGGTTGGCATCGGCAGCTTCGTGAGTCAGGCTCTGTGTGTGTGATGAGATGACAACAGCCCACTTAACAGAAGCAGCACACACTCACACAAACTGTCTCCCTCTGTCTCGGATTTTCCCCTGGAAACAAGTCGGTGTGTGCGTTTGTGTTTAAGTGTGCATGAGTGTGTTTCGGAGTGTGTTTCAGAGTGTGTTTCGAACATGGGTGTGTTTCAGAGTGTGTTTCAGAGTGTGTTTCGAACATGGGTGTGTTTCAGAGTGTGTTTCGAACATGGGTGTGTTTCAGAGTGTGTTTCAGAGTGTGTTTCGAACATGGGTGTGTTTCAGAGTGTGTTTCGAACATGGGTGTGTTTCAGAGTGTGTTTCGAACATGGGTGTGTTTCAGAGTGTGTTTCGAAACATGGGTGTGTTTCAGAGTGTGTTTCGAACATCGGTGTGTTTCAGAGTGTGTTTCGAACATCGGTGTGTTTCAGAGTGTGTTTCAGAGTGTGTTTCGGAGTGTGTTTCGAACATGGGTGTGTTTCAGAGTGTGTTTCGAAACATGGGTGTGTTTCAGAGTGTGTTTCGAAACATGGGTGTGTTTCAGAGTGTGTTTCGAACATCGGTGTGTTTCAGAGTGTGTTTCGAACATGGGTGTGTTTCAGAGTGTGTTTCGAAACATGGGTGTGTTTCAGTGTGTTTCGACCATGGGTGTGTTTCAGAGTGTTTCGACCATGGGTGTGTTTCAGTGTGTTTCGAACATGGGTGTGTTTCAGTGTGTTTCGAAACATGGGTGTGTTTCAGAGTGTTTCGAAACATGGGTGTGTTTCAGAGTGTTTCGACCATGGGTGTGTTTCAGTGTGTTTCGAACATGGGTGTGTTTCAGAGTGTTTCGAACATGGGTGTGTTTCAGAGTGTTTCGAACATGGGTTTGTTTCAGTGTGTTTCGAACATGGGTGTGTTTCAGTGTGTTTCGAACATGGGTGTGTTTCAGAGTGTTTCGAACATGGGTTTGTTTCAGTGTGTTTCGAACATGGGTGTGTTTCAGTGTGTTTCGAAACATGGGTGTGTTTCAGAGTGTTTCGAAACATGGGTGTGTTTCAGTGTGTTTCGAACATGGGTGTGTTTCAGTGTGTTTCGAAACATGGGTGTGTTTCAGAGTGTTTCGAACATGGGTTTGTTTCAGTGTGTTTCGAACATGGGTGTGTTTCAGTGTGTTTCGAAACATGGGTGTGTTTCAGAGTGTTTCGAAACATGGGTGTGTTTCAGTGTGTTTCGAACATGGGTGTGTTTCAGAGTGTGTTTCACAACATGGGTGTGTTTCAGAGTGTGTTTCGAAACATGGGTGTGTTTCAGAGTGTGTTTCAGTGTGTTTCGAAACATTGGTGTGTTTCAGTGTGTTTCAGAGTGAGTTGTGGGCTAGATGCTAAGTGTTGAACAGTGTGTGTATGTGCGGTTTGGGCATCACCTGCTCCTCACAGCCCACCAGCATGTCCCAGGACTCATAGTGTCCTTTCTCCTGACGGTAGAAATGTATGGCCTTGAGGAACGCCTGACACTCACAGGAAGACCTCCTCAGAGAATCTGGAGTGAGGGAGGGAGGGAGGGAGGGAGGGAGGGAGGGAGGGAGAGAGAGAGAGAGAGAGAGAGAGAGAGAGAGAGAGAGAGAGAGAGAGAGAATGAGAGAGAGAGAGAGAGAGAGAGAGAGAGAGAGAATGTGGAAGTGAGCAGTGTAATATTTCTCTATGGGATAACTGGTCTGTCTTAAATACTGAAAGAATTGAGTAATGCATCTGAGACAAATGCAAGATATTTTAAGCACTTCCCTTTTTGTCACTGTGAAATGTAAATGTGAAACTGGAGAAAAATAAAATAGTGTCAGAGAGAGAGAAGAAAAGAGAGCATGAGCTCGGAATGGGATGTTTGTGTTCTATTTCTGCGCTACATAGTCACTGCATCCTCTGGACATCTATTTTATAAAGTTGCTATTGACTAGTTGGTATTGAGGCAGAGCTAAAAGAGATGCTGCGCTGTTGACGGTTGCTGCTTTGGTTGGTGCTCTGCAGAAGTTGCTAAACGCTAGCCTAACCACTAACTGACAGGCTGGCTCTAGGTTTCTCCCTCACAGGAAGCTAATGTGTGCTGAGGAGTATTATTAGGTTGTTACCAAGACAACCGAAGAATAACAATAGTACAACACTGCAGGCTAGCAGGTTGATCATGAACTGGTTTAGAGAGGTTTAGTATAGAGGTTTAGTATAGAGGTATAGTATAGAGGTTTAGTATAGAGGTTTAGTATAGAGGTTTAGTATAGAGGTTTAATATGGAGGTTTAGTATTGAGGTTTAATATGGAGGTTTAATATGGAGGTTTAGTATAGAGGTTTAATATAGAGGTTTAGTATAGAGGTATAGTATAGAGGTTTAGTATAGAGGTTTAGTATAGAGGTTTAGTATAGAGGTTTAGTATAGAGGTTTAGTATAGAGGTTTAGTATAGAGGTTTAATATGGAGGTTTAGTATACAGGTTTAGTATAGAGGTTTAGTATAGAGGTTTAGTATAGAGGTTTAATATAGAGGTTTAGTATTGAGGTTTAATATGGAGGTTTAGTATTGAGATTTAATATGGAGGTTTAGTATAGAGGTTTAGTATAGAGGTTTAATATGGAGGTTTAATATGGAGGTTTAGTATGGAGGTTTAGTATAGAGTTTTAATATGGAGGTTTAATATCTAGGTTTAGTATAGAGGCTTAATATATAGGTTTAGTATAGAGGTTTAATATGGAGGTTTAGTATAGAGGTTTAATATAGAGGTTTAGTATAGAGGTTTAGTATAGAGGTTTAGTATAGAGGTTTAGTATAGAGATTTAAAATATAGGTTTAATATGGAGGTTTAGTATAGAGGTTTAATATAGAGGTTTAGTATAGAGGTTTAGTATAGAGGTTTAGTATAGAGGTTTAGTATAGAGGTTTAGTATAGAGGTTTAGTATAGAGGTTTAGTATAGAGGTTTAATATGGAGGTTTAGTATAGAGGTTTAATATGGAGGTTTAGTATAGAGGTTTAGTATAGAGATTTAAAATATAGGTTTAATATGGAGGTTTAGTATAGAGGTTTAATATAGAGGTTTAGTATAGAGGTTTAGTATAGAGGTTTAATATGGAGGTTTAGTATAGAGGTTTAGTATAGAGATTTAAAATATAGGTTTAATATGGAGGTTTAGTATAGAGGTTTAATATAGAGGTTTAGTATAGAGGTTTAGTATAGAGGTTTAGTATAGAGGTTTAATATGGAGGTTTAGTATAGAGGTTTAATATGGAGGTTTAGTATAGAGGTTTAGTATAGAGATTTAAAATATAGGTTTAATATGGAGGTTTAGTATAGAGGTTTAATATAGAGGTTTAGTATAGAGGTTTAGTATAGAGGTTTAATATGGAGGTTTAGTATAGAGGTTTAATATGGAGGTTTAATATGGAGGTTTAATATGGAGGTTTAGTATAGAGGTTTAATATGGAGGTTTAATATCTAGGTTTAGTATAGAGGTTTAATATGGAGGTTTAGTATAGAGGTTTAATATGGAGGTTTAGTATGGAGGTTTAATATAGAGGTTTAATATAGAGGTTCAATATAGAGGTTTAGTATAGAGGTTTAGTATGGAGGTTTAGTATAGAGGTTTAATATGGAGGTTCAATATAGAGGTTTAATATGGAGGTTTAGTATGGATGTTTAATATAGAGGTTTAGTATAGAGGTTTAATATAGAGGTTTAATATCAAGGTTTAATATAGAGGTTTAGTATAGAGGTTTAATATGGAGGTTTAATATGGAGGTTTAGTATAGAGGTTTAATATGGAGGTTTAATATGGAGGTTTAGTATAGAGGTTTAGTATAGAGGTTTAATATAGAGGTTTAGTATAGAGGTTTAATATAGAGGTTTAGTATAGAGGTTTAATATAGAGGTTTAATATCAAGGTTTAATATAGAGGTTTAATATAGAAGTTTAATATGGAGGTTTAATATGGAGGTTTAATATGGAGGTTTAGTATAGAGGTTTAGTATAGAGGTTTAATATGGAGGTTTAATATGGAGGTTTAGTATAGAGGTTTAATATGGAGGTTTAATATGGAGGTTTAATATAGAGGTTTAATATAGAGGTTTAGTATAGAGGTTTAATATGGAGGTTTAATATGGAGGTTTAGTATAGAGGTTTAATATGGAGGTTTAATATGGAGGTTTAGTATAGAGGTTTAGTATAGAGGTTTAATATGGAGGTTTAATATGGAGGTTTAATATGGAGGTTTAGTATAGAGGTTTAATATGGAGGTTTAATATGGAGGTTTAGTATAGAGGTTTAATATGGAGGTTTAATATGGAGGTTTAATATGGAGGTTTAATATGGAGGTTTAGTATAGAGGTTTAGTATAGAGGTTTAATATGGAGGTTTAGTATGAACATTCTTGTTAAAATATGAAATTAAAAAGGCACTCGGACTGCTTTATCTCTTAACTGATAATTAAATGTTGACTACCGACACAATTAAATTACTTTCTGAAAAAAGCAGTGGGCAAAGGATATTTTGTTTTTGCCAACATTACACATTGTCTCAAGGGTTAGGGTCAGGGGTCAGAACCCCAGGTGTAGAGTTAGGGTCAGGGGTCAGAACCCCAGGTGTAGAGTTAGGGTCAGGGGTCAGAACCCCAGGTGTAGAGTTAGGGTCAGGGGTCAGAACCCCAGGTGTAGAGTTAGGGTCAGGGGTCAGAACCCCAGGTGTAGAGTTAGGGTCAGGGGTCAGAACCCCAGATGTAGAGTTAGGGTCAGGGGTCAGAACCCCAGGTGTAGAGTTAGGGTTAGGGTCAGGGGTCAGAACCCCAGGAGTAGAGTTAGGGTTGGGGTCAGGGGTCAGAACCCCAGGTGTAGAGTTAGGGTCAGGGGTCAGAACCCCAGGTGTAGAGTTAGGGTCAGGGGTCAGAACCCCAGGTGTAGAGTTAGGGTCAGGGGTCAGAACCCCAGGTGTAGAGTTAGGGTCAGGGGTCAGAACCCCAGGTGTAGAGTTAGGGTTAGGGTCAGGGGTCAGAACCCCAGGAGTATGTTAGGGTTGGGGTCAGGGGTCAGAACCCCAGGTGTAGAGTTAGGGTTAGGGGTCAGGGGTCAGAACCCCAGGTGTAGAGTTAGGGTTAGGGGTCAGAGTCAGAACCCCAGGTGTAGAGTTAGGGTTAGGGGTCAGAGTAAGAACCCCAGGTGTAGAGTTAGGGTTAGGGTCAGGGGTCAGAACCCCAAGTGTAGAGTTAGGGTTAGGGGTCAGAGTCAGAACCCCAGGTGTAGAGTTAGGGTTAGGGTCAGGGGTCAGAGTCAGAACCCCAGGTGTAGAGTTAGGGTTAGGGTCAGGGGTCAGAACCCCAGGTGTAGAGTTAGGGTCAGTGGTCAGAACCCCAGGTGTAGAGTTAGGGTTAGGGGTCAGAGTCAGAACCCCAGGTGTAGGTTTAGGGTTAGGGTCAGGGGTCAGAACCCCAGGTGTAGAGTTAAGGTTAGGGTTAGGGATCAGAACCCCAGGTGTAGAGTTAGGGTTAGGGGTCAGAGTCAGAACCCCAGGTGTAGAGTTAGGGTTAGGGTCAGGGGTCAGAACCCCAGGTGTAGAGTTAGGGTTAGGGGTCAGAGTCAGAACCCCAGGTGTAGAGTTAGGGTTAGGGTCAGAACCCCAGGTGTAGAGTTAGGGTCAGGGGTCAGAACCCCAGGTGTAGAGTTAGGGTTAGGGTCAGAACCCCAGGTGTAGAGTTAGGGTTAGGGATCAGAACCCCAGGTGTAGAGTTAGGGATAGGGGTCAGATCCCCATGTGTAGGGTTAGGGTTAGGTTCAGTGGTCAGAGTCAGAACCCCAGGTGTAGGGTTAGGGTCAGGGGTCAGAGTCAGAACCCCAGGTGTAGGTTTAGGGTTAGGGTCAGGGGTCAGAACCCCAGGTGTAGAGTTAGGGTTAGGGGTCAGAGTCAGAACCCCAGGTGTAGAGTTAGGGTTAGGGGTCAGAACCCCAGGTGTAGGGTTAGGGTTAGGGTCAGGGGTCAGAGTCAGAACCCCAGGTGTAGGGTTAGGGTCAGAGTCAGAAGCCAAGGTGTAGGGTTAGGGTTAGTGTTAGGGTTAGGGGTCAGAGTCATAAGCCCAGGTGTAGGGTTAGGGTCAGAGTCAGAAGCCCAGGTGTAGGGTTAGGGTCAGAGTCATAAGCCCAGGTGTAGGGTTAGGGTCAGAGTCAGAAGCCCAGGTGTAGGGTTAGGGTCAGAGTCAGAAGCCCAGGTGTAGGGTTAGGGTTAGTGTTAGGGTTAAGGGTCAGAGTCAGAACCCCAGGTGTAGCGTACCGTGGTTCTGGTGCCTGATGCAGCCCGTGAGGATGGAGAGGAAGGTCGCTCGTCGGTCCTCCTGGGGGAAGCTAAAGTACACGTCACGTCTGTAGGGCAGTCTGAGGTAGACAGGGAACTGACCGGAAGGTACCACTACCATGGGGGGAGATGTCTCCTCCTTCAAACCTATAGTACAACACACAGACACAGGATTAGGGGTCAGGGGTCAGGGCAGTCTGAGGTAGACAGGGAACTGACCAGAAGGTACCACTACCATGGGGGGAGATGTCTCCTCCTTCAAACCTATAGTACAACACACAGACACAGGATTAGGGGTCAGGGGTCAGGGCAGTCTGAGGTAGACAGGGAACTGACCAGAAGGTACCACTACCATGGGGGGAGATGTCTCCTCCTTCAAACCTATAGTACAACACACAGACATGCATAAACATACAATTAACTGATTGATTGAAAGGCTGAATTTTCCCCTGTCTCCCAGTCTCCGTGTTGCCAGTTCAACAGTTGCCTCTGTGTTTCAAGACTGTGATGTATCTCTTTAGGGGTTGACCAGACACTCACATTTAGGGTCAGGGAAGGCCTTGTCCACCAGCGCTGTGTACTTCTCCTCTGATGTCAGAACTACGCCCCCTGTTGGCAGGAGTCTCTGTCTGGCCGGAACACCTTTACTGAAGCTCTGTGGAGGGGCAAATACAACAACCAATTTACCAAACATCAGAGTAATGTGACTGACTATGTGTTAGCCCGCTGAGCTAAAGCCAAGGCATTACCTTAGAAAGCTAACACAACTATGTAGGTCTCAGGTGAGGTAATCCATCACCCAGCCTGGGGTTTATTCTCCGTTACATAGGGTCATGGTAAGTCATGTAAGGTCGGTTGTATGTTGGTATGGTGTTGGTTTACCTCCTGGTTGTCATGACACTCCAGGCTGTGATTGGCTCTCATCACAACAAACCTCTCCTTCCACTTTCCGGTGTCGTCATAGTGCAGAACACTGTCCTGATACAAAACTTCCTCTGGCCTAAGGGGCTCCTACAGGACAGATGCAGAAGGAGTGGCGAGTGAGGAGTGAGGAGTGAGTAGTGTGTGTGTGTGTGTGTGTGTGTGTGTGTGTGTGTGTGTGTGTGTGTGTGTGTGTGTGTGTGTGTGTGTGTGTGTGTGTGTGTGTGTGTGTGTGTGTGTGTGTGTGTGTGTGTGTGTGTGTGATAAAACAATACAAAATATATTCATATGTCACCAAATAATTGATAAATAAACTGTTTTGCAATGAAGGTCTGTGCAGTGTCTGGGCACTGTCTGAGCACTGTCTGGGCACTGTCTGAGCACTGTCTGAGCACTGTCTGAGCACTGTCTGAGCACTGTCTGGGCACTGTCTGAGCACTGTCTGAGCACTGTCTGGGCACTGTCTGAGCACTGTCTGGGCACTGTCTGGGCACTGTCTGGGCACTGTCTGAGCACTGTCTGAGCACTGTCTGGGCACTGTCTGAGCACTGTCTGAGCACTGTCTGGGCACTGTCTGAGCACTGTCTGAGCACTGTCTGGGCACTGTCTGAGCACTGTCTGAGCACTGTCTGAGCACTGTCTGAGCACTGTCTGGGCACTGTCTGAGCACTGTCTGGGCACTGTCTGGGCACTGTCTGGGCACTGTCTGAGCACTGTCTGAGCACTGTCTGGGCACTGTCTGAGCACTGTCTGAGCACTGTCTGGGCACTGTCTGAGCACTGTCTGGGCACTGTCTGAGCACTGTCTGGGCACTGTCTGAGCACTGTCTGAGCACTGTCTGAGCACTGTCTGGGCACTGTCTGGGCACTGTCTTAGCATTGTCTGGGCACTGTCTGGGCACTGTCTGGGCTAGCACCATGGTATAGCCGGAGGACAGCTCGCTTTCATTTTCCTCTGGCTACATTGACTTCGTCTTCCTCCAACCAATCACAGCTTTTGCAGTATGAACTGACATGTTGTCCATACAATCTTAGAATTAGGATCAGATAACGAACCGAGTGAGTTGTATTGTGATTGTGCCACAGAGCATCATGGGGGTTCTATGTGTTGAGAGGCTTGGTGACATTGTTGGATAGAGGTTATGAGTGAAGAGTGATAGTTGAGATTTTTGGAATATTATAGAATTTAAATTATTATTTTTTAATTACAGGAGACGGAGGAGGTATATTATAAATTGTTTTCTTGGTTTTAGAATTACATTTTTGTGTCCAGTTAGTGCAATTTATTTCAAATTTGCCTTGCTAACTTCAGTAGCTAGCTAGCTACCAGCACGAGTGTGCAGTTTTCTCCTCCAGAATGGTTTATTTTTTATTTAACCTTTATTTAAGGGCAGAGAAAGCTTGTTGGACACAAAGAAAGCTCTGTTGTAGAGCATTTAACACAAAATCCAGGGAGCGGCCAGCTGAGTATAAGACTGTATCATCTGCATATAAATGGATGAGAGAGCTTCCTACTGCCTGAGCTATGTTGTTGATGTAAATTGAGAAGAGCGTGGGGCCTAGGATCGAGCCTTGGGGTACACCCTTAGTGACAGGCAGTGGCTGAGAGAGCAGATTTTCTGACTTTATACACTGCACTCTTTGAGAGAGGTAGTTAGCAAACCAGGCCAAAGAGCCCTCAGAGACACCAATACTCCTTAGCCGGCCCACAAGAATGGAATGGTCTACCCTATCAAAAGCTGTGGCCAAGTCAATAAAATAGCAGCACAACATTGCTTATAATCAAGGGCAATGGTGACATCATTGAGGACCGTTAAGGTTGCAGTGACACATCCATAACCTGAGCGGAAACCAGAAGTTTTTTCCAACACTTTTTATAAACAGGGCAAAATAGAAATAGACCTATAACAGTTAGGATCAGCTTGATCTCCCCCTTTAAATAAAGGATGAACTGTGGCTGCCTTCCAAGCAATAGGAACCTCCCCAGAAAGGAGAGACAGGTCAAAAAGGTCAGAGATAGGCGTGGCGATGTAGGGGCAGCAACCTTAAAGAAGAAAGGGTTTAAACCCCTAGTCATTGGCGACTCCATTACCCGCAGTATTAGACTTAAAATGAATCATCCAGCGATCATTCATTGTTTACCAGGTGGCAAGGCTACCGACGTTAATGCTAATCTGAAGATGGTGCTGGCTAAAGCTAAAACTGGCGAGTGTAGAGAGTATAGGGATTTTGTTATCCACATCGGCACCAACGATGTTAGGATGAAACAGTCAGAGGTTACCAAGCGCAACATAGCTGCAGCGTGTAAATCAGCTAGAAAGATGTGTCGGCATCGAGTAATTGTCTCTTGCCCCCTCCCAGTTAGGGGGAGTGATGAGCTCTACAGCAGAGTCTCACAACTCAATTGCTGGTTGAAAACTGTTTTCTGCCCCTCCCAAAATATAGAATTGTAGATAATTGGTTCTCTTTCTGGGACTCACCCACAAACAGGACCAAGCCTGGCCTGTTGAGGAGTGACGGACACCATCCTAGCTGGAGGGGTGCTCTCATCTTATCTACCAACATAGACAGGGCTCTAACTCCCCTAGCTCCACAATGAAATAGGGTGCAGGCCAGGCAGCAGGCTGTTAGCCAGCTTCTAGTCATGAAATCTATGCAGCCTACTCAATCACATTTTATATCTACTGTTTACAGGCCTCCTGGGCCGTATACAGAGTTCCTCACTGAGTTCCCTGACTTCCTGTCGGACCTTGTAGTCATGGCAGATAATATTCAAATTTTTGGTGACTTTAATATTCACATGGAAAAGTCCACAGACCCACTCCAAAAGGCTTTCGCAGCCATCATCGACTCAGTGGGTTTTGTCCAACATGTCTCTGGACCTACTTACTGCCACAGTCATACTCTGGACCTAGTTTTGTCCCGTGGAATAAATGTTGTGGATCTTAATGTTTTTTTGTCATAATTATGGACTATCGAAACACCATTTTATTATGTTTGCATTCGCAACAAATAATCTGCTCAGACCCCAACCAAGGATCATCAAAAGCCATGCTATAAATTCTCGGACAACCCAAAGATTCCTAGATGCCCTTCCAGACTCCCTCCGCCTACCCAAGGACGTCAGAGTACAAAAAAAAAGCTATGCTTGTCGTCACTTCTAGGTTAGACTACTACAATGCTCTACTTTCCGGCTACCCGGATAAAGCACTAAATAAACTTCAGTTAGTGCTAAACACGGCTGCTAGAACCTTGACTAGAACCAAAACATTTGATCATATTACTCCAGTGCTAGCCTCTCTACACTGGCTTCCTGTTAAGGCTAGGGCTGATTTACTGCTAACCTACAAAGCATTACATGGGCTTGCTCCTACCTATCTTTCCGATTTGGTCCTGCCGTACATACCTGCCGTACATACCTACACGTACGCTACGGTCACAAGACGCAGGGCTTTCTCCTATAGAGCTCCATTTTTATGGAATGGTCTGCCTATCCATGTGAGAGACGCATACTTGGTCTCGATGTTTAAGTCTATATTGAAGACTCATCTCTTCAGAAGGTCCTATGATTGAGTGTAGTCTGGCCCAGGAGTGTGAAGGTGAACGGAAAGGCACTGGAGCAACGAACAGCCCTTGCTGTCTCTGCCTGGCCAGTTCCCCTCTCTCCACTGGGATTCTCTGCCTCAACCTTATTACAGGGGCTGAGTCACTGGCTTACTGGTGCTCTTCCATGCCGTACCTAGGAGGGGTGCGTCACTTGAGTGGGTTGGTTTTGTGCCGTGGGGGAGATCTTTATGGGCTATACTCCCCCTTGTCTCAGGATGGTAAGTTTGTGGTTGAAGATATCCCTCTAGTGGTGTGGGAGCTGTGCTTTGGCAAAGTGGGTGCGAAGTGGGTGCGTTTATATCCTGCCTGTTTGACCCTCTCCTGTTTGACCCTGTCCTGTCCGGGTATCATCAGATGGGGCCACAGTGTCACCTGACCCCTCCTGTCTCAGCCTCCAGTATTTATGCTGCAATAGTTTATGTGTCGGGGGGCTAGGGTCAGTCTGTTATATCTGGAGTATTTATCCTGTCTTATCCAGTGTTCTGTGTGAATTGAAGTATGCTCTCTCTAATTCTCTCTTCTTTCTTTCTTTCTTTCTTTCTTTCTTTCTTTCTTTCTTTCTTTCTTTCTTTCTTTCTCTCTCTCGGAGGACCTGAGCCCTAGGACCATGCCTCAGGACTACCTGGCCAGATGACTCCTTGCTGTCCCCAGTCCACCTGGCCGTGCTGCTGCTCCAGTTTCAACCGTTCTGCCTGCGGCTATGGAACCCTGACCTGTTCACCGGACGTGCTACCTGTCCCAGACCTGCTGTTTTCAACTCTCTAGAGACAGCAGGAGCAGTAGAGATACTCTGAATGATCGGCTATAAAAAGCCAACTGAAATTTACTCCGGGGGTGCTGACTTGCTGCACCCTCGACAACCACTGTGATTATTATTATTTGACCATGCTGGTCATCTATGATCATTTGAACATCTTGGCTGTGTTCTGTTATAATCTCCACCTGGCACAGCCAGAAGAGGACTGGCCACCCCTCAGAGCCTGGTTCCTTTCTAGGTTTCTTCCTAGTTTATTTTCTTTCTAGGGAGTTTTTCCTAGCCACCGTGCTTCTACACCTACATTGCTTGCAGTTTGGGGTCTTAGGCTGGGTTTCTGTACAGCACTTTATTTCTATGGTATAGTGGACGCTTGCGTCCCACTTGGGAAAAAAACAGGGAAAATGCAGCGCGGCAAATTCAAATAATTATATAAAATCAAACATTCATTAAATCACACATATATGAACTCAATTAAAGCTACACATGTTGTGAATCCAGCCAACATGTCAGATTTTTAAAAGCTTTTTGGCGAAAGCATTAAGAAGCTATTATCTGATGATAGCACAATGTCAATAAAGAGGGTAGCATATTTCAAACCTGCAGGCGCTACACAAAGCTGAAATAAAATATAAAACATGCATTACCTTTGACAAGCTTCTTTTGTTGGCACTCCAATATGTCCCATAAACATCACAATTGGTCCTTTTGTTCGATTAATTCCGTCCATGTATACCCAAAATGTCAATTTATAAAGCCCGTTTGATCCAGAAAAAAACAGCTTACAAAAACACAACGTCACTACAAAACATTTCAAAAGTTGCCTATAAACTTTGCCAAAATATTTCAAACTTTTGTAATACAAATTTGGGTATTTTTAATTAAACGTTAATAGTCGATCAAATTGTAGACGGGGCTATCTGTATTCAATACAGCAAGTAAAGAAACCATGCTCCTTTTCACATCTTGCGCAACTCTCAATAGTGTAACGTTGTTCCAGGATGTGCTTCTTCTTCGTTGCACAAATGAATAACCTCAACCAAATTCCAAAGATTAGTGACATCCAGTGGAAGTGGTAGGAACTGAAAAATGGTTCCAATCAAATATCCCTTGGCAAAGACAACTGAGGGAGCAGTCAGAGGCAAAAAGAAAAAAAAATCTGAACAGTTAGTCCTCGGGTTTTTGCCTGCTACATAAGTTCTGTTATACTCACAGACATGATTCAAACAGTTTTAGAAACTTCAGAGTGTTTTCTATCCACATCTACTAATAATATGCATATATTATATTCCTGGCATGAGTAGCAGGAAGTTGAAATCGGGCACGCTATTTATCCAAAAGTGAAAATGCTGCCCCCTATACCTTAAAAGGTTAATGTAAGAAGGGCTTTATACAGTTGAAGTCGGATGTTTACATACACATTAGCCAAATACATTTCATCTAAGTAAAAGTTCCCTGTCTTAGGTCAGTTAGGATCACCACTTTATTTTAAGAATGTAAAATGTCAGAATAATAGTAGAGGAATTATTATCAGCTTTTATTTATTTCATCACATTCCCAGTGGGTCAGAAGTTTACATACACTCAATTAGTATTTGGTAGCATTGCCTTTAAATTGTTTAACTTGGGTCAAACGTGTTGGGTAGCATTCCACAAGCTTCCCACAATAAGTTGGGTGAATTTTGTTCCATTCCTCCTGACAGAGCTGGTGTAACTGAGTCAGGTTTGTAGGCCTCCTTGCTCACACATGCTTTTTTAGTTCTGCCCACACATTTTCTATGGGATTGAGGCCAGGGCTTTGTGATGGCCACTCCAATACCTTGACTTTGTTGTCCGTAAGCCATATTGCCATAACATTGGAAGTATGCTTGGGGTCAATATCCATTTGGAAGACCCATTTGCGACCAAGCTTTAACTTCCTGACTGATGTCTTGAGATGTTGCTTCAATATATCCATACAATTTTCCTCCTCATGATGCCATCTATTTTGTGAAGTGCACCAGTCCCTCCTGCAGCAAAGCACCACCACAACATGATGCTGCCACCCCCGTGCTTCACGGTTGGGATGGTGCTCTTCGGCTTGCAAACCTCCCCTTTTTCCTCCAAACATAACGGTGGTCATGATGGTCAAACAGTTCTATTATCGTTCTGTCACGAACGTCGTAGTGAGGAGACCAAAGTGAATACATCCTCATATCACACCCTGACCAAACAAAATATAAAAACAAACAACGCAAATATGTCCTACCCTCTGTTTAAGGAGCTGAGTGTGTGTCTCTTTGTGTTGCTCCACCTCCTCCTGCAGCTGAGAGAAGAAGGCCACAAAGTACTGCTGCCTGTAGTGGGGACTGAAGTTCTTCAGCTCGGACTCCGCACGACCTGCACACACACACACACACACACACACACACACACACACACACACACACACACACACACACACACACACACACACACACACACACACACACACACTGGTCAGAACCAGATCTGTGTCATTGAAGACATTAAAGGTCAGTAGCTCACAACAAGACAATGCCATTCAGCGGTGAACCATCTTTCTCACATCCTCCAAGTAAACCACATCACAGAGCGACAGGTAACGGACAAAATGAAGGAAACACCAACATCAATGGGGGGCGTTGGGCCACCACCAATCAGAACAGGTTCAATGGAGGGCGTTGGGCCTCCACCAATCAGAACAGGTTCAATGGGGGGAGTTGGGCCACCACCAATCAGAACAGGTTCAATCGGGGGCGTTGGGCCACCACCAATCAGAACAGGTTCAATGGGGGGCGTTGGTATAGACCAGGTATAGATTCTACAAGTGTCTGGAACTCGATTGCAGGAATGCGACACCATTCTATAGATTCTACAAGTGTCTGGGACTCGATTGGAGGAATGCGACACCATTCTATAGAATCTACAAGTGTCTGGAACTCAATTGGAGGGATGCGACAACATTCTATAGATTCTACAGGTGTCTGGAACTCGATTGGAGGAATGCGACACCATTCTATAGATTCTACAAGTGTCTGGAACTCGATTGGAGGAATGCGACACCATTCTATAGAATCTACAAGTGTCTGAAACTCGATTGGAGGAATGCGACACCATTCTTCCATGAGAAATTCCATCAGTTGGTGTTTTTTTGGTGGAAACCGCCGTCTCAGGCGTCGCTCCAGAATCTCCCGTTAGTTTTTAACTGGGTTGAGATATTGGTGACTGAGACGGCCAGGGTTTATGGGATGTTAATTGCTAAATTAACTCAGGAACCTCACCTGTGTGGAAGCACCTGATTTCAATATTCTTTGTATCCCTCATTTACCTCAGTGTTGCCATTATCTTGTCAGTTAACCGTATGTCAATTCACATCTTATTTCAACATCCCAACCACAATACAACATAATCTCACTTCAACATCCCAACCACAATACAACATAATCTCTAATTTTGGAATATAGTGTAATGTTTACAGTTCACTTTTGTTATTATCTAGTTCACTTGCTTGGGCAATGTTAACATATGTTTTCCATGCCAATGAAGAGAGAGAGAGAGAGAGAGAGGCTTCATGTGATGTATTATAATGTGATCTAGCTTCCGTTTGGTTCTTAAAAGGTTTCTGTTTCAAGACGTAATGAATACACCCCAGCGGTGTGATATATTGTGTTATATATTGTGTTATATATTGTGTTATATATTGTGTTATATATTGTGTTATATATTGTGTGATATATTGTGTTATATATTGTGTTATATATTGTGTTATATATTGTGTTATATATTGTGTTATATATTGTGTGATATATTGTGTGATATATTGTGTTATATATTGTGTTATATATTGTGTTATATATTGTGTGATATATTGTGTTATATATTGTGTGATATATTGTGTTATATATTGTGTTATATATTGTGTTATATATTGTGTTATATATTGTGTTATATATTGTGTGATATATTGTGTGATATATTGTGTTATATATTGTGTTATATATTGTGTTATATATTGTGTTATATATTGTGTTATATATTGTGTGATATATTGTGTTATATATTGTGTTATATATTGTGTTATATATTGTGTTATATATTGTGTGATATATTGTGTTATATATTGTGTTATAAATTGTGTTATATATTGTGTGATATATTGTGTTATATATTGTGTTATATATTGTGTGATATATTGTGTTATATATTGTGTTATATATTGTGTTATATATTGTGTGATATATTGTGTTATATATTGTGTTATATATTGTGTTATATATTGTGTGATATATTGTGTTATATATTGTGTTATATATTGTGTTATATATTGTGTTATATATTGCATAAATGATAGAAATACAGTATATTGCCCATTATGTTGTTGAGAAATAGCTCTGTTAATTGTATTATTCTCCTGTCTGTGTGTGGAAATACATCTGTTGATCCTTCTATCTGAATAGTTATTGACACACATCAGTCAGGGTACTATAGAGTAGGTTCTCTCTATCCACACGCTAGTCATAACATTATCATATTATCTCTTTTGGGTACTATAGAGTTGGTTATCTCTATCCACATGCTAGTCATAACATTATCATATTATCTCTTTTGGGTACTGTAGAGTAGGTTCTCTCTATCCACACACTAGTCATAACATTATCATATTATCTCTTTTGGGTACTATAGAGTTGGTTATCTCTATCCACATGCTAGTCATAACATTATCACATTATCTCTTTTGGGTACTATAGAGTAGGTTCTCTCTATCCACACGCTAGTCATAACATTATCATATTATCTCTTTTGGGTACTAGAGAGTAGGTTCTCTCTATCCACACGCTAGTCATAACATTATCATATTATCTCTTTTGGGTACTGTAGAGTAGGTTCTCTCTATCCACACGCTAGTCATAACATTATCATATTATCTCTTTTGGGTACTATAGAGTAGGTTCTCTCTATCCACACACTAGTCATAACATTATCATATTATCTCTTTTGGGTACTATAGAGTAGGTTATCTCTATCCACACGCTAGTCATAACATTATCATATTATCTCTTTTGGGTACTATAGAGTAGGTTCTCTCTATCCACACACTAGTCATAACATTATCATATTATCTCTTTTGGGTACTATAGAGTAGGTTCTCTCTATCCACACGCTAGTCATAACATTATCATATTATCTCTTTTGGGTACTAGAGAGTAGGTTCTCTCTATCCACACGCTAGTCATAACATTATCATATTATCTCTTTTGGGTACTGTAGAGTAGGTTCTCTCTATCCACACGCTAGTCATAACATTATCATATTATCTCTTTTGGGTACTATAGAGTAGGTTCTCTCTATCCACACACTAGTCATAACATTATCATATTATCTCTTTTGGGTACTATAGAGTAGGTTATCTCTATCCACACGCTAGTCATAACATTATCATATTATCTCTTTTGGGTACTAGAGAGTAGGTTCTCTCTATCCACACGCTAGTCATAACATTATCATATTATCTCTTTTGGGTACTGTAGAGTAGGTTATCTCTATCCACACGCTAGTCATAACATTATCATATTATCTCTTTTGGGTACTGTAGAGTAGGTTCTCTCTATCCACACACTAGTCATAACATTATCATATTATCTCTTTTGGGTACTATAGAGTAGGTTATCTCTATCCACACGCTAGTCATAACATTATCATATTATCTCTTTTGGGTACTATAGAGTAGGTTCTCTCTATCCACACACTAGTCATAACATTATCTGTCTATGTAGTTTTTACATACAGTACACTCCATGACATAAAATATGTGGACACCTGCTCCTCGAACATCTCATTAATATGGACTTGGTTCCCCCCTTGCTGCTATAACAGCCTCCACTCTTCTAGGAAGGCTTTCTACTAGATGTTGGAACATTGCTGCTATAACAGCCTCCACTCTTCTGGGAAGGCTTTCCACTAGATGTTGGAACATTGCTGCAGGGATTTGCTTCCATTCAGCCACAAGCATTAATGAGGTCGGGCAGGGCCTCCCGGGTGGTGCAGTGGTTAAGGGCGCTGTACTGCAGCGCCAGCTGTGCCATCAGAGTCCCTGGGTTCGTGCCCAGGCTCTGTCGTAACCGGCCGCGACCGGGAGGTCCGTGGGGCGACGCACAATTGGCCTAGCGTCGTCCGGGTTAGGGAGGGTTTGGTTGGTAGGGATGTCCTTGTCTCATCACGCACCAGCGACTCCTGTGGCGGGCCGGGCGCAGTGCGCGCTAGCCAAGGTTGCCAGGTGCACGGTGTAGCCTCCGACACATTGGTGCGGCTGGCTTCCGGGTTGGATGCGCGCTGTGTTAAGAAGCAGTGCGGCTGGTTGGGTTGTGTATCTCTCCCGAGCCCGTATGGGAGTTGTAGCGATGAGACAAGATAGTAGCTACTACAACAATTGGATACCACGAAATTGGGGAGAAAAAGGGGTACATTTTTTTTTTTTAAATGAGGTCGGGCACTGATTTTGGGCGATTGGGTCTGTCTCGCAGTCGGTGTTCCAATTAATCCCAAAGGTGTTCGATGGGGTTGAGGTCAGGCCTTTCTGCAGGCCAGTCAAGATCTTCCACACTGATCTCAACAAACCATTTCTGTATGGACCTCGTTTTGTGAACGGGGGTATTGTCATGCTGAAACAGGAAAGGGCTTCCCTGAACAGTTGCCACAAAGTTGGAAGTACAGAATCTTCTAGAATGTCATTGTATGCTGCAGCGTTAAGATTTCCCTTTACTAGAACTAAGGAGCGCGAACCATGAAAAACAGCCCCAGACCATTATTCCTCACCCACCAAACTTTATAGTTGGCACTATTCATCACTCCTGTATTCTACCCTCCTGTATTCTACCCTCCTGTATTCTGTCCTACTATATACTACCATCCTGTATTCTACCCACTTTATACTACCCTCCTGTATTCTGTCCTACTATATACGACCCTCCTGTATTCTGTCCTACTATATACTACCCTCCTGTATTCTGTCCTACTATATACTACCCTCCTGTATTCTGTCCTACTAGATACTACCCTCCTGTATTCTGTCCTACTATATACTACCCTCCTGTATTCTGTCCTACTATATACTACCCTCTTGTATTCTACCCACCTGTTTTCTACCCTCCTGTATTCTATCTTTCTGTATTCTGTCCTACTATATACTACCCTCCTGTATTCTGTCCTACTATATACTACCCTCTTGTATTCTGTCCACCTGTTTTCTACCCTCCTGTATTCTACCCTCCTGTATTCTGTCTTCCTGTATTCTATCTTCCTGTATTCTATCTTCCTGTATTCGTTCTTCCTGTATTCTATCTTCCTGTATTCTGTCCTACTATATACCACCCTCCTGTATTCTGTCCTACTATATACTACCCTCCTGTATTCTGTCCTACTAGATACTACCCTCCTGTATTCTGTCCTACTATATACTCCCCTCCTGTATTCTGTCTTCCTGTATTCTGTCCTACTATATACTACACTCCTGTATTCTGTCCTACTATATACTACCCTCCTGTATTCTGTCCACCTATATACTACCCTCCTGTATTCTGTCCACCTGTATTCTACCGTCCTGTATTCTACCTTCCTGTATTCTGTCCTACTCTATACTACCCTCCTGTATTATGTCCTACTATATACTACCCTCCTGTATTCTGTCCTACTAGATACTACCCTCCTGTATTCTGTCTTACTATATACTACCCTCCTGTATTCTGTTCTACTGTATTCTGTCCACCTGTATTCTACCCTCCTGTATTCTATCTTCCTGTATTCTGTCTTACTATATACGACCCTCCTGCATTCTACCCTCATCTATTCTACTCTCCTGTATTTTAACATCCTCTATTCCACCCTCCTGTATTCTACCCTCTTTTATTCTACCCTCCTGTATTCTACCCTCCTGCAATCTATCTACCCCTCATCTTTTCTCCATCTCCTGAATTCCACCCTCCTGTATTCCACCCTCCTGTATTTTATCTTACTGTATTAGGTCCTCCTGAATTCTACCCCTCCTGATTTCTACCCTCATGTATTATACCACTCATCTATTCTACCCTCCTGCATTCTACCCCTCATCTATTCTACCCTCCTGTATTCTACACTCCTGAATTCTACCCTCCTGAATTCTACCCTCCTGAATTCTACCCTCCTGTATTCTACCCCTCATCTATTCTACCCTCCTGTATTCCACCCTCCTGCATTCTACCCCTCATCTATTCTACACTCCTGTATTCTATCCTCCTGCATTCTACCCCTCATCTATTCTACGCTCCTGTATTCTACTCTCCTGCATTCTACCCTCCTGAATTCTACCCTCCTGTATTCTACCCCTCATCTATTCTACCCTCCTGTATTCCAGCCTCCTGCATTCTACCCCTCATCTATTCTACCCTCCTACATTCTACCCTCCTGAAATCTACCCTCCTGAATTCTACCATCCTGTATTCAATCCTCCTGTATTCTACCCTCATGTATTCTACCCCTCATCTATTCTACACTCCTGTATTCTACCCTCCTGCATTCTACCCCTCATCTACACTACCCTCCTGTATTCTACCCTCCTGCATTCTACCCTCCTGAATTCTACCCTCCTGTATTCTACCCCTCATCTATTCTACCCTCCTGTATTCTACCCTCCTGCATTCTACCCCTCATCTATACTACCCTCCTGTATTCCACCCTCCTGCATTCTACCCCTCATCTATTCTACCCTCCTACACTCTACCCTACTGCATTCTACCCTCCTGAATTCTACCCTCCTGTGTTCAATCCTCCTGTATTCTACCCTCCTGTATTCTACCCTCCTGAATTATTCCTTCCTGTATTCAATCCTCCTGTATTATACCCTTCTGCATTCTACCCCTCATATATCCTACCCTCCCATATTCTACCCCTCATCTATTCTACCCTCCTGAATTCTACCCTCCTGAATTCTACCCTCCTGTTTTCAATTCTCCTGCATTCTACCCTCATCTATGTTACCCTTCTGTATCCTGCACTCCTCTAACTATGTCCCTCCATGCAGACGTTATCTCCATCAGAACATCCTGTCATTATGTCCCATGGAAACACTCAGTGCAATTTGACCCAATTCAACGTATTAGCAGCTTTTTAAGGGCTTAGATATAGAGCAGGCAGATATGAAGTGGGAGTCTCTCTCTCCTAGTCTTATTAAGGTAGATATAGAGCAGGCAGATATGAAGTGGGAGTCTCTCTTTCCTAGTCTTATTAAGGTAGATATAGAGCAGGCAGATATGAAGTGGGAGTCTCTCTCTCCTAGTCTTATTAAGGTAGATATAGAGCAGGCAGATATGAAGTGGGAGTCTCTCTTTCCTAGTCCTATTAAGGCAGATATGAAGTGGGAGTCTCTCTCTCTCCTAGTCTTATTAAGGTAGATATAGAGCAGGCAGATATGAAGTGGGAGTCTCTCTTTCCTAGTCTTATTCAGGCAGATATGAAGTGGGAGTCTCTCTCTCTCCTAGTCTTATTAAGGTAGATATAGAGCAGGCAGATATGAAGTGGGAGTCTCTCTCTCCTAGTCTTATTAAGGTAGATATAGAGCAGGCAGATATGAAGTGGGAGTCTCTCTTTCCTAGTCTTATTAAGGTAGATATAGAGCAGGCAGATATGAAGTGGGAGTCTCTCTCTCCTAGTCTTATTAAGGTAGATATAGAGCAGGCAGATATGAAGTGGGAGTCTCTCTTTCCTAGTCCTATTAAGGCAGATATGAAGTGGGAGTCTCTCTCCTAGTCTTATTAAGGTAGATATAGAGCAGGCAGATATGAAGTGGGAGTCTCTCTCTCCTAGTCTTATTAAGGTAGATATAGAGCAGGCAGATATGAAGTGGGAGTCTCTCTCTCCTAGTCTTATTAAGGTAGATATAGAGCAGGTAGATATGAAGTGGGAGTCTCTCTCTCCTAGTCTTATTAAGGTAGATATAGAGCAGGCAGATATGAAGTGGGAGTCTCTCTCTCCTAGTCTTATTAAGGTAGATATAGAGCAGGTAGATATGAAGTGGGAGTCTCTCTCTCCTAGTCTTATTAAGGTAGATATAGAGCAGGCAGATATGAAGTGGGAGTCTCTCTCTCTCCTACTCTTATTAAGGTAGATATAGAGCAGGCAGATATGAAGTGGGAGTCTCTCTCTCTCCTAGTCTTATTAAGGTAGATATAGAGCAGGCAGATATGAAGTGGGAGTCTCTCTCTCTCCTAGTCTTATTAAGGTAGATATAGAGCAGGTAGATATGAAGTGGGAGTCTCTCTCTCCTAGTCTTATTAAGGTAGATATAGAGCAGGCAGATATGAAGTGGGAGTCTCTCTCTCCTAGTCTTATTAAGGTAGATATAGAGCAGGCAGATATGAAGTGGGAGTCTCTCTCTCCTAGTCTTATTAAGGTAGATATGAAGTGGGAGTCTCTCTCTCCTAGTCTTATTAAGGTAGATATAGAGCAGGCAGATATGAAGTGGGAGTCTCTCTCTCCTAGTCTTATTAAGGTAGATATGAAGTGGGAGTCTCTCTCTCCTAGTCTTATTAAGGTAGATATAGAGCAGGCAGATATGAAGTGGGAGTCTCTCTCTCCTAGTCTTATTAAGGTAGATATGAAGTGGGAGTCTCTCTCTCCTAGTCTTATTAAGGTGGATATGAAGTGGGAGTCTCTCTCTCCTAGTCTTATTAAGGTAGATATGAAGTGGGAGTCTCTCTCTCCTAGTCGTATTAAGGTAGATATAGAGCAGGTAGATATGAAGTGGGAGTCTCTCTCTCCTAGTCTTATTAAGGTAGATATAGAGCAGGTAGATATGAAGTGGGAGTCTCTCTCTCCTAGTCTTATTAAGGTAGATATAGAGCAGGTAGATATGAAGTGGGAGTCTCTCTCTCCTAGTCTTATTAAGGTAGATATAGAGCAGGTAGATATGACGTGGGAGTCTCTCTCTCTCTCCTAGTCTTATTAAGGTAGATATAGAGCAGGTAGATATGAAGTGGGAGTCTCTCTCTCCTAGTCTTATTAAGGTAGATATGAAGTGGGAGTCTCTCTCTCCTAGTCTTATTAAGGTAGATATAGAGCAGGTAGATATGAAGTGCGAGTCTCTCTCTCCTAGTCTTATTACGGTAGATATGAAGTGGTAGTCTCTCTCTCTCCTAGTCTTATTAAGGCAGATATGAAGTGGGAGTCTCTCTCTCCTAGTCTTATTAAGGCAGATATGAAGTGGGAGTCTCTCTCTCCTAGTCTTATTAAGGCAGATATGAAGTGGGAGTCTCACTCTCCTAGTCGTATTAAGGCAGATATGAAGTGGGAGTCTCTCTCTCCTAGTCGTATTAAGGCAGATATGAAGTGGGAGTCTCTCTCTCTCATAGTCTTATTAAGGCAGATATGAAGTGGGAGTCTCTCTCTCCTAGTCTTATTAAGGTAGATATAGAGCAGGTAGATATGAAGTGGGAGTCTCTCTCTCCTAGTCTTATTAAGGCAGATATGAAGTGGGAGTCTCTCTCTCCTAGTCTTATTAAGGTAGATATAGAGCAGGTAGATATGAAGTGGGAGTCTCTCTCTCTCCTAGTCTTATTAAGGTAGATATAGAGCAGGCAGATATGAAGTGGGAGTCTCTCTCTCCTAGTCTTATTACGGTAGATATAGAGCAGGTAGATATGAAGTGGGAGTCTCTCTCTCATAGTCTTATTAAGGCAGATATGAAGTGGGAGTCTCTCTCTCCTAGTCTTATTAAGGTAGATATAGAGCAGGCAGATATGAAGTGGGAGTCTCTCTTTCCTAGTCTTATTCAGGCAGATATGAAGTGGGAGTCTCTCTCTCTCCTAGTCTTATTAAGGTAGATATAGAGCAGGCAGATATGAAGTGGGAGTCTCTCTCTCCTAGTCTTATTAAGGTAGATATAGAGCAGGCAGATATGAAGTGGGAGTCTCTCTTTCCTAGTCTTATTAAGGTAGATATAGAGCAGGCAGATATGAAGTGGGAGTCTCTCTCTCCTAGTCTTATTAAGGTAGATATAGAGCAGGCAGATATGAAGTGGGAGTCTCTCTTTCCTAGTCCTATTAAGGCAGATATGAAGTGGGAGTCTCTCTCCTAGTCTTATTAAGGTAGATATAGAGCAGGCAGATATGAAGTGGGAGTCTCTCTCTCCTAGTCTTATTAAGGTAGATATAGAGCAGGCAGATATGAAGTGGGAGTCTCTCTCTCCTAGTCTTATTAAGGTAGATATAGAGCAGGTAGATATGAAGTGGGAGTCTCTCTCTCCTAGTCTTATTAAGGTAGATATAGAGCAGGCAGATATGAAGTGGGAGTCTCTCTCTCCTAGTCTTATTAAGGTAGATATAGAGCAGGTAGATATGAAGTGGGAGTCTCTCTCTCCTAGTCTTATTAAGGTAGATATAGAGCAGGCAGATATGAAGTGGGAGTCTCTCTCTCTCCTACTCTTATTAAGGTAGATATAGAGCAGGCAGATATGAAGTGGGAGTCTCTCTCTCTCCTAGTCTTATTAAGGTAGATATAGAGCAGGCAGATATGAAGTGGGAGTCTCTCTCTCTCCTAGTCTTATTAAGGTAGATATAGAGCAGGTAGATATGAAGTGGGAGTCTCTCTCTCCTAGTCTTATTAAGGTAGATATAGAGCAGGCAGATATGAAGTGGGAGTCTCTCTCTCCTAGTCTTATTAAGGTAGATATAGAGCAGGCAGATATGAAGTGGGAGTCTCTCTCTCCTAGTCTTATTAAGGTAGATATGAAGTGGGAGTCTCTCTCTCCTAGTCTTATTAAGGTAGATATAGAGCAGGCAGATATGAAGTGGGAGTCTCTCTCTCCTAGTCTTATTAAGGTAGATATGAAGTGGGAGTCTCTCTCTCCTAGTCTTATTAAGGTAGATATAGAGCAGGCAGATATGAAGTGGGAGTCTCTCTCTCCTAGTCTTATTAAGGTAGATATGAAGTGGGAGTCTCTCTCTCCTAGTCTTATTAAGGTGGATATGAAGTGGGAGTCTCTCTCTCCTAGTCTTATTAAGGTAGATATGAAGTGGGAGTCTCTCTCTCCTAGTCGTATTAAGGTAGATATAGAGCAGGTAGATATGAAGTGGGAGTCTCTCTCTCCTAGTCTTATTAAGGTAGATATAGAGCAGGTAGATATGAAGTGGGAGTCTCTCTCTCCTAGTCTTATTAAGGTAGATATAGAGCAGGTAGATATGAAGTGGGAGTCTCTCTCTCCTAGTCTTATTAAGGTAGATATAGAGCAGGTAGATATGACGTGGGAGTCTCTCTCTCTCTCCTAGTCTTATTAAGGTAGATATAGAGCAGGTAGATATGAAGTGGGAGTCTCTCTCTCCTAGTCTTATTAAGGTAGATATGAAGTGGGAGTCTCTCTCTCCTAGTCTTATTAAGGTAGATATAGAGCAGGTAGATATGAAGTGCGAGTCTCTCTCTCCTAGTCTTATTACGGTAGATATGAAGTGGTAGTCTCTCTCTCTCCTAGTCTTATTAAGGCAGATATGAAGTGGGAGTCTCTCTCTCCTAGTCTTATTAAGGCAGATATGAAGTGGGAGTCTCTCTCTCCTAGTCTTATTAAGGCAGATATGAAGTGGGAGTCTCACTCTCCTAGTCGTATTAAGGCAGATATGAAGTGGGAGTCTCTCTCTCCTAGTCGTATTAAGGCAGATATGAAGTGGGAGTCTCTCTCTCTCATAGTCTTATTAAGGCAGATATGAAGTGGGAGTCTCTCTCTCCTAGTCTTATTAAGGTAGATATAGAGCAGGTAGATATGAAGTGGGAGTCTCTCTCTCCTAGTCTTATTAAGGCAGATATGAAGTGGGAGTCTCTCTCTCCTAGTCTTATTAAGGTAGATATAGAGCAGGTAGATATGAAGTGGGAGTCTCTCTCTCTCCTAGTCTTATTAAGGTAGATATAGAGCAGGCAGATATGAAGTGGGAGTCTCTCTCTCCTAGTCTTATTACGGTAGATATAGAGCAGGTAGATATGAAGTGGGAGTCTCTCTCTCATAGTCTTATTAAGGCAGATATGAAGTGGGAGTCTCTCTCTCCTAGTCTTATTAAGGTAGATATAGAGCAGGTAGATATGAAGTGGGAGTCTCTCTCTCCTAGTCTTATTAAGGTAGATATGAAGTGGGAGTCTCTATCACTCCTAGTCTTATTAAGGTATATATGAAGTGGGAGTCACTCTCTCTCCTAGTCTTATTAAGGTAGATATGAAGTGGGAGTCTCTCTCTCCTAGTCTTATTAAGGTAGATATGAAGTGGGAGTCTCTCTCTCCTAGTCTTATTAAGGTAGATATGAAGTGGGAGTCTCTCTCTCCTAGTCTTATTCAGGCAGATATGAAGTGGGAGTCTCTCTCTCGCCTAGTCTTATTAAGGTAGATATAGAGCAGGTAGATATGAAGTGGGAGTCTCTCTCTCTCCTAGTCTTATTAAGGTAGATATAGAGCAGGCAGATATGAAGTGGGAGTCTCTCTCTCCTAGTCTTATTAAGGTAGATATAGAGCAGGTAGATATGAAGTGGGAGTCTCTCTCTCCTAGTCTTATTAAGGTAGATATAGAGCAGGTAGATATGAAGTGGGAGTCTTTCTCTCTCCTAGTCTTATTAAGGCAGATATGAAGTGGGAGTCTGTCTTTCCTAGTCCTATTAAGGCAGATATGAAGTGGGAGTCTCTCTCTCCTAGTCTTATTAAGGTAGATATAGAGCAGGTAGATATGAAGTGGGAGTCTCTCTCTCCTAGTCTTATTAAGGTAGATATAGAGCAGGTAGATATGAAGTGGGAGTCTCTCTCTCCTAGTCTTATTAAGGTAGATATAGAGCAGGTAGATATGAAGTGGGAGTCTCTCTCTCTCCTAGTCTTATTAAGGCAGATATGAAGTGGGAGTCTCTCTTTCCTAGTCCTATTAAGGCAGATATGAAGTGGGAGTCTCTCTCTCTCCTAGTCTTATTAAGGTAGATATAGAGCAGGCAGATATGAAGTGGGAGTCTCTCTCTCTCCTAGTCTTATTAAGGTAGATATGAAGTGGGAGTATCTCTCTCTCCTAGTCTTATTAAGGTAGATATAGAGCAGGTAGATATGAAGTGGGAGTCTCTCTCTCTCCTAGTCTTTTTAAGGTAGATATGAAGTGGGAGTATCTCTCTCTCCTAGTCTTATTAAGGTATATATGAAGTGGGAGTCTCTATCTCTCCTAGTCTTATTAAGGTAGATATGAAGTGGCAGTCTCTCTCTCTCCTAGTCTTATTAAGGTAGATATGAAGTGGGAGTCTCTCTCGCTCCTAGTCTTATTAAGGTATGTATGAAGTGGGAGTCTCAATCTCTCCTAGTCTTATTAAGGTAGATATGAAGTGGGAGTCTCTATCTCTCCTAGTCTTATTAAGGTAGATATGAAGTGGGAGTCTCTCTCTCTCCTAGTCTTATTAAGGTAGATATGAAGTGGGAGTCTCTCTCTCTCCTAGTCTTATTAAGGTAGATATGAAGTGGGAGTCTCTCTCTCTCCTAGTCGTATTAAGGCAGATATGAAGTGGGAGTCTCTCTCTCTCCTAGTCTTATTAAGGTAGATATAGAGCAGGTAGAAATGAAGTGGGAGTCTCTCTCTCTCCTAGTCTTATTAAGGTAGATATAGAGCAGGCAGATGTGAAGTGGGAGTCTCTCTCTCTCCTAGTCTTATTAAGGTAGATATAGAGCAGGTAGATATGAAGTGGGAGTCTCTCTCTCTCCTAGTCTTATTAAGGCAGATATGAAGTGGGAGTCTCTCTTTCCTAGTCCTATTAAGGCAGATATGAAGTGGGAGTCTCTCTCTCTCCTAGTCTTATTAAGGTAGATATAGAGCAGGCAGATATGAAGTGGGAGTCTCTCTCTCTCCTAGTCTTATTAAGGTAGATATAGAGCAGGCAGATATGAAGTGGGAGTCTCTCTCTCTCCTAGTCTTATTAAGGTAGATATAGAGCAGGTACAGTGCCTTGCGAAAGTATTCGGCCCCCTTGAACTTTGCGACCTTTTGCCACATTTCAGGCTTCAAACATAAAGATATAAAACTGTATTTTTTTGTGAAGAATCAACAACAAGTGGGACACAATCATGAAGTGGAACGACATTTATTGGATATTTCAAACTTTTTTAACAAATCAAAAACTGAAAAATTGGGCGTGCAAAATTATTCAGCCCCTTTACTTTCAGTGCAGCAAACTCTCTCCATAAGTTCAGTGAGGATCTCTGAATGATCCAATGTTGACCTAAATGACTAATGATGATAAATACAATCCACCTGTGTGTAATCAAGTCTCCGTATAAATGCACCTGCACTGTGATAGTCTCAGAGGTCCGTTAAAAGCGCAGAGAGCATCATGAAGAACAAGGAACACACCAGGCAGGTCCGAGATACTGTTGTGAAGAAGTTTAAAGCCGGATTTGGATACAAAAAGATTTCCCAAGCTTTAAACATCCCAAGGAGCACTGTGCAAGTGATAATATTGAAATGGAAGGAGTATCAGACCACTGCAAATCTACCAAGACCTGGCCGTCCCTCTAAACTTTCAGCTCATACAAGGAGAATACTGATCAGAGATGCAGCCAAGAGGCCCATGATCACTCTGGATGAACTGCAGAGATCTACAGCTGAGGTGGGAGACTCTGTCCATAGGACAACAATCAGTCATATATTGCACAAATCTGGCCTTTATGGAAGAGTGTCAAGAAGAAAGCCATTTCTTAAAGTGTCGTTTAAAGTTTGCCACAAGCCACCTGGGAGACACACCAAACATGTGGAAGAAGGTGCTCTGGTCAGATGAAACCAAAATTGAACTTTTTGGCAACAATGCAAAACGTTATGTTTGGCGTAAAAACAACACAGCTCATCACCCTGAACACACTATCCCCACTGTCAAACATGGTGGTGGCAGCATCATGGTTTGGGCCTGCTTTTCTTCAGCAGGGACAGGGAAGATGGTTAAAATTGATGGGAAGATGGATGGAGCCAAATACAGGACCATTCTGGAAGAAAACCTGATGGAGTCTGCAAAAGACCTGAGACTGGGACGGAGATTTGTCTTCCAACAAGACAATGATCCAAAACATAAAGCAAAATCTTCAATGGAATGGTTCAAAAATAAACATATCCAGGTGTTAGAATGGCCAAGTCAAAGTCCAGACCTGAATCCAATCGAGAATCTGTGGAAAGAACTGAAAACTGCTGTTCACAAATGCTCTCCATCCAACCTCACTGAGCTCGAGCTGTTTTGCAAGGAGGAATGGGAAAAACTTCAGTCTCTCGATGTGCAAAACTGATAGAGACATACCCCAAGCGACTTACAGCTGTAATTGCAGCAAAAGGTGGCGCTACAAAGTATTAACTTAAGGGGGCTGAATAATTTTGCACGCCCAATTATTCCGTTTTTGATTTGTTAAAAAAGTTTGAAATATCCAATAAATGTCGTTCCACTTCATGATTGTGTCCCACTTGTTGTTGATTCTTCACAAAAAAATACAGTTTTATATCTTTATGTTTGAAGCCTGAAATGTGGCAAAAGGTCGCAAAGTTCAAGGGGGCCGAATACTTTCGCAAGGCAATGTAGATATGAAGTGGGAGTCTCTCTCTCTCCTAGTCTTATTAAGGTAGATATAGAGCAGGTAGATATGAAGTGGGAGTCTCTCTCTCTCCTAGTCTTATTAAGGTAGATATAGAGCAGGCAGATATGAAGTGGTAGTCTCTCTCTCCTAGTCTTATTAAGGTAGATATAGAGCAGGTAGATATGAAGTGGGAGTCTCTCTCTCTCCTAGTCTTATTAAGGTAGATATAGAGCAGGCAGATATGAAGTGGGAGTCTCTCTCTCCTAGTCTTATTAAGGTAGATATAGAGCAGGTAGATATGAAGTGGGAGTCTCTCTCTCCTAGTCTTATTAAGGTAGATATAGAGCAGGTAGATATGAAGTGGGAGTCTCTCTCTCTCCTAGTCTTATTAAGGCAGATATGAAGTGGGAGTCTCTCTTTCCTAGTCCTATTAAGGCAGATATGAAGTGGGAGTCTCTCTCTCCTAGTCTTATTAAGGTAGATATAGAGCATGTAGATATGAAGTGGGAGTCTCTCTCCTAGTCTTATTAAGGTAGATATAGAGCAGGTAGATATGAAGTGGGAGTCTATCTCTCCTAGTCTTATTAAGGTAGATATAGAGCAGGCAGATATGAAGTGGGAGTCTCTCTCTCCTAATCTTATTAAGGCAGATATGAAGTGGGAGTCTCTCTTTCCTAGTCCTATTAAGGCAGATATGAAGTGGGAGTCTCTCTCTCCTAGTCTTATTAAGGTAGATATAGAGCAGGTAGATATGAAGTGGGAGTCTCTTTCTCCAAGTCATATTAAGGTAGATATGAAGTGGGAGTCTCTCTCTCTCCTAGTCCTATTAAGGCCAATATGAAGTGGGAGACTCTCTCTCCTAGTCTTATTAAGGTAGAAATAGAGCAGGTAGATATGAAGTGGGATTCTCTCTCTCTCCTAGTCCTATTAAGGCCAATATGAAGTGGGAGTATCTCTCTCCTAGTCTTATTAAGGTAGATATAGAGCAGGTAGATATGAAGTGGGAGTCTCTCTCTCTCCTAGTCTTACTAAGGTAGATATAGAGCAGGTAGATATGAAGTGGGAGTCTCTCTCTCTCCTAGTCTTATTAAGGCAGATATGAAGTGGGAGTCTCTCTCCTAGTCTTATTAAGGTAGATATGAAGTGGCAGTCTCTCTCTCCCCTAGTCTTATTAAGGTAGATATGAAGTGGGAGTCTCTCTCTCTCCTAGTCTTATTAAGGTAGATATGAAGTGGGAGTCTCTCTCTCTCCTAGTCTTATTAAGGTAGGTATGAATTGGGAGTCTCTCTCTCTCCTAGTCTTATTAAGGTAGATATGAAGTGGGAGTCTCTCTCTCTCCTAGTCTTATTAAGGTAGATATGAAGTGGGAGTCTCTCTCTCTCTCCTAGTCTTATTAAGGTAGATATGAAGTGGGAGTCTCTCTCTCTCCTAGTCTTATTAAGGTAGATATGAAGTGGGAGTCTCTCTCTCTCCTAGTATTATTAAGGTAGATATGAAGTGGGAGTCTCTCTCTCTCCTAGTCTTATTAAGGTAGATATAGAGCAGGTAGATATGAAGTGGGAGTCTCTCTCTCTCCTAGTCTTATTAAGGTAGATATGAAGTGGGAGTCTCTCTCTCTCTCCTAGTCTTATTAAGGTAGATATGAAGTGGGAGTCTCTCTCTCTCCTAGTCTTATTAAGGTAGATATGAAGTGGGAGTCTCTCTCTCTCCTAGTATTATTAAGGTAGATATGAAGTGGGAGTCTCTCTCTCTCCTAGTCTTATTAAGGTAGATATAGAGCAGGTAGATATGAAGTGGGAGTCTCTCTCTCTCCTAGTCTTATTAAGGTAGATATGAAGTGGGAGTATCTCTCTCTCCTAGTCTTATTAAGGTATATATGAAGTGGGAGTCTCTATCTCTCCTAGTCTTATTAAGGTAGATATGAAGTGGCAGTCTCTATCTCTCCTAGTCTTATTAAGGTAGATATGAAGTTGTAGTCTCTCTTTCTCCTAGTCTTATTAAGGTAGATATGAAGTGGGAGTCTCTCTCTCTCCTAGTCTCATTAAGGTATGTATGAAGTGGGAGTCTCTCTCTCTCTCCTAGTCTTATTAAGGTAGATATGAAGTGGGAGTCTCTCTCTCTCCTAGTCTTATTAAGGTAGATATGAAGTGGGAGTCTCTCTCTCTCCTAGTCGTATTAAGGCAGATATGAAGTGGGAGTCTCTCTCTCTCTCCTAGTCTTATTAAGGTATGTATGAAGTGGGAGTCTCTATCTCTCCTAGTCTTATTAAGGTAGATATGAAGTGGGAGTCTCTCTCTCTCCTAGTCTTATTAAGGTAGATATGAAGTGGGAGTCTCTCTCTCTCCTAGTCTTATTAAGGTAGATATGAAGTGGGAGTCTCTCTCTCTCCTAGTCTTATTAAGGTAGATATGAAGTGGGAGTCTCTCTCTCTCCTAGTCTTATTAAGGTAGATATGAAGTGGGAGTCTCTCTCTCTCCTAGTCTTATTAAGGTAGATATGAAGTGGGAGTCTCTCTCTCTCCTAGTCGTATTAAGGCAGATATGAAGTGGGAGTCTCTCTCTCCTAGTCTTATTAAGGTAGATATAGAGCAGGTAGAAATGAAGTGGGAGTCTCTCTCTCTCCTAGTCTTATTAAGGTAGATATAGAGCAGGTAGATATGAAGTGGGAGTCTCTCTCTCCTAGTCTTATTAAGGTAGATATAGAGCAGGCAGATATGAAGTGGGAGTCTCTCTCTCTCCTAGTCTTATTAAGGTAGATATAGAGCAAGCAAATATGAAGTGGGAGTCTCTTTCTCTCCTAGTCTTATTAAGGTAGATATAGAGCAGGTAGATATGACGTGGGAGTCTCTCTCTCTCTCTCCTAGTCTTATTAAGGTAGATATAGAGCATGTAGATATGATGTGGGAGTCTCTCTCTCTCTCCTATTCTTATTAAGGTAGATATGAAGTGGGAGTCTCTCTCTCCTAGTCTTATTAAGGCAGATATGAAGTGGGAGTCTCTCTCTCCTAGTCTTATTAAGGTAGATATAGAGCAGGTAGATATGAAGTGGGAGTCTCTCTCTCCTAGTCTTATTAAGGTAGATATAGAGCAGGTAGATATGAAGTGGGAGTCTCTCTATCCTAGTCTTATTAAGGCAGATATGAAGTGGGAGTCTCTCTCTCCTAGTCTTATTAAGGTAGATATAGAGCAGGTAGATATGAAGTGGGAGTCTCTCTCTCCTAGTCTTATTAAGGTAGATATAGAGCAGGTAGATATGAAGTGGGAGTCTCTCTCTCCTAGTCTTATTAAGGTAGATATAGAGCAGGTAGATATGAAGTGGGAGTCTCTCTCTCCTAGTCTTATTAAGGTAGATATAGAGCAGGTAGATATGAAGTGGGAGTCTCTCTCTCCTAGTCTTATTAAGGTAGATATAGAGCAGGTAGATATGAAGTGGGAGTCTCTCTCTCCTAGTCTTATTAAGGTAGATATAGAGCAGGTAGATATGAAGTGGGAGTCTCTCTCTCCTAGTCTTATTAAGGTAGATATAGAGCAGGTAGATATGAAGTGGGAGTCTCTCTTTCCTAGTCTTATTAAGGTAGATATGAAGTGGGAGTCTCTCTCTCCTAGTCTTATTAAGGTAGATATAGAGCAGGTAGATATGAAGTGGGAGTCTCTCTCTCCTAGTCTTATTAAGGTAGATATAGAGCAGGTAGATATGAAGTGGGAGTCTCTCTCTCCTAGTCTTATTAAGGTAGATATAGAGCAGGTAGATATGAAGTGGGAGTCTCTCTCTCCTAGTCTTATTAAGGCCAATATGAAGTGGGAGACTCTCTCTCCTAGTCTTATTAAGGTAGATATAGAGCAGGTAGATATGAAGTGGGAGTCTCTCTCTCCTAGTCTTATTAAGGTAGATATAGAGCAGGTAGATATGAAGTGGGAGTCTCTCTCTCCTAGTCTTATTAAGGTAGATATAGAGCAGGCAGATATGAAGTGGGAGTCTCTCTCCTAGTCTTATTAAGGTAGATATGAAGTGGCAGTCTCTCTCTCCCCTAGTCTTATTAAGGTAGATATGAAGTGGGAGTCTCTCTCTCTCCTAGTCTTATTAAGGTAGATATGAAGTGGGAGTCTCTCTCTCTCCTAGTCTTATTAAGGTAGGTATGAATTGGGAGTCTCTCTCTCTCCTAGTCTTATTAAGGTAGATATGAAGTGGGAGTCTCTCTCTCTCCTAGTCTTATTAAGGTAGATATGAAGTGGGAGTCTCTCTCTCTCTCCTAGTCTTATTAAGGTAGATATGAAGTGGGAGTCTCTCTCTCTCCTAGTCTTATTAAGGTAGATATGAAGTGGGAGTCTCTCTCTCTCCTAGTATTATTAAGGTAGATATGAAGTGGGAGTCTCTCTCTCTCCTAGTCTTATTAAGGTAGATATAGAGCAGGTAGATATGAAGTGGGAGTCTCTCTCTCTCCTAGTCTTATTAAGGTAGATATGAAGTGGGAGTCTCTCTCTCTCTCCTAGTCTTATTAAGGTAGATATGAAGTGGGAGTCTCTCTCTCTCCTAGTCTTATTAAGGTAGATATGAAGTGGGAGTCTCTCTCTCTCCTAGTATTATTAAGGTAGATATGAAGTGGGAGTCTCTCTCTCTCCTAGTCTTATTAAGGTAGATATAGAGCAGGTAGATATGAAGTGGGAGTCTCTCTCTCTCCTAGTCTTATTAAGGTAGATATGAAGTGGGAGTATCTCTCTCTCCTAGTCTTATTAAGGTATATATGAAGTGGGAGTCTCTATCTCTCCTAGTCTTATTAAGGTAGATATGAAGTGGCAGTCTCTATCTCTCCTAGTCTTATTAAGGTAGATATGAAGTTGTAGTCTCTCTTTCTCCTAGTCTTATTAAGGTAGATATGAAGTGGGAGTCTCTCTCTCTCCTAGTCTCATTAAGGTATGTATGAAGTGGGAGTCTCTCTCTCTCTCCTAGTCTTATTAAGGTAGATATGAAGTGGGAGTCTCTCTCTCTCCTAGTCTTATTAAGGTAGATATGAAGTGGGAGTCTCTCTCTCTCCTAGTCGTATTAAGGCAGATATGAAGTGGGAGTCTCTCTCTCTCTCCTAGTCTTATTAAGGTATGTATGAAGTGGGAGTCTCTATCTCTCCTAGTCTTATTAAGGTAGATATGAAGTGGGAGTCTCTCTCTCTCCTAGTCTTATTAAGGTAGATATGAAGTGGGAGTCTCTCTCTCTCCTAGTCTTATTAAGGTAGATATGAAGTGGGAGTCTCTCTCTCTCCTAGTCTTATTAAGGTAGATATGAAGTGGGAGTCTCTCTCTCTCCTAGTCTTATTAAGGTAGATATGAAGTGGGAGTCTCTCTCTCTCCTAGTCTTATTAAGGTAGATATGAAGTGGGAGTCTCTCTCTCTCCTAGTCGTATTAAGGCAGATATGAAGTGGGAGTCTCTCTCTCCTAGTCTTATTAAGGTAGATATAGAGCAGGTAGAAATGAAGTGGGAGTCTCTCTCTCTCCTAGTCTTATTAAGGTAGATATAGAGCAGGTAGATATGAAGTGGGAGTCTCTCTCTCCTAGTCTTATTAAGGTAGATATAGAGCAGGCAGATATGAAGTGGGAGTCTCTCTCTCTCCTAGTCTTATTAAGGTAGATATAGAGCAAGCAAATATGAAGTGGGAGTCTCTTTCTCTCCTAGTCTTATTAAGGTAGATATAGAGCAGGTAGATATGACGTGGGAGTCTCTCTCTCTCTCTCCTAGTCTTATTAAGGTAGATATAGAGCATGTAGATATGATGTGGGAGTCTCTCTCTCTCTCCTATTCTTATTAAGGTAGATATGAAGTGGGAGTCTCTCTCTCCTAGTCTTATTAAGGCAGATATGAAGTGGGAGTCTCTCTCTCCTAGTCTTATTAAGGTAGATATAGAGCAGGTAGATATGAAGTGGGAGTCTCTCTCTCCTAGTCTTATTAAGGTAGATATAGAGCAGGTAGATATGAAGTGGGAGTCTCTCTATCCTAGTCTTATTAAGGCAGATATGAAGTGGGAGTCTCTCTCTCCTAGTCTTATTAAGGTAGATATAGAGCAGGTAGATATGAAGTGGGAGTCTCTCTCTCCTAGTCTTATTAAGGTAGATATAGAGCAGGTAGATATGAAGTGGGAGTCTCTCTCTCTCCTAGTCTTATTAAGGTAGATATAGAGCAGGTAGATATGAAGTGGGAGTCTCTCTCTCCTAGTCTTATTAAGGTAGATATAGAGCAGGTAGATATGAAGTGGGAGTCTCTCTCTCCTAGTCTTATTAAGGTAGATATAGAGCAGGTAGATATGAAGTGGGAGTCTCTCTCTCCTAGTCTTATTAAGGTAGATATAGAGCAGGTAGATATGAAGTGGGAGTCTCTCTCTCCTAGTCTTATTAAGGTAGATATAGAGCAGGTAGATATGAAGTGGGAGTCTCTCTTTCCTAGTCTTATTAAGGTAGATATGAAGTGGGAGTCTCTCTCTCCTAGTCTTATTAAGGTAGATATAGAGCAGGTAGATATGAAGTGGGAGTCTCTCTCTCCTAGTCTTATTAAGGTAGATATAGAGCAGGTAGATATGAAGTGGGAGTCTCTCTCTCCTAGTCTTATTAAGGTAGATATAGAGCAGGTAGATATGAAGTGGGAGTCTCTCTCTCCTAGTCTTATTAAGGCCAATATGAAGTGGGAGACTCTCTCTCCTAGTCTTATTAAGGTAGATATAGAGCAGGTAGATATGAAGTGGGAGTCTCTCTCTCCTAGTCTTATTAAGGTAGATATAGAGCAGGTAGATATGAAGTGGAAGTCTCTCTCTCTCCTAGTCCTAACCCACCAAGGGTTGTTTTCACTCTATACGTGTTAGAGATGAAATAAAAGACATGGGGAAACATAAACAGTGTACATGTTGTGGTATATATTGTATACAGGATGGATATAGAGAGATGGTGAAGAGATGTGGTGTATATAATATACAGGATGGATATAGAGAGATGGTGAAGAGATGTGGTATATATTGTATACAGGATGGATATAGAGAGATGGTGAAGAGATGTGGTGTATATAATATACAGGATGGATATAGAGAGATGGTGAAGAGATGTGGTATATATAATATACAGGATGGATATAGAGAGATGGTGAAGAGATGTGGTATATATAATATACAGGATGGATATAGAGAGATGGTGAAGAGATGTGGTGTATATAATATACAGGATGGATATAGAGAGATGGTGAAGAGATGTGGTGTATATAATATACAGGATGGATATAGAGAGATGGTGAAGAGATGTGGTATATATAATATACAGGATGGATATAGAGAGATGGTGAAGAGATGTGGTATATATAATATAGAGGATGGATATAGAGAGATGGTGAAGAGATGTGGTATATATAATATACAGGATGGATATAGAGAGATGGTGAAGAGATGTGGTATATATAATATACAGGATGGATATAGAGAGATGGTGAAGAGATGTGGTATATATTGTATACAGGATGGATATAGAGAGATGGTGAAGAGATGTGGTGTATATAATATACAGGATGGATATAGAGAGATGGTGAAGAGATGTGGTGTATATAATATACAGGATGGATATAGAGAGATGGTGAAGAGATGTGGTGTATATAATATACAGGATGGATATAGAGAGATGGTGAAGAGATGTGGTGTATATAATATACAGGATGGATATAGAGAGATGGTGAAGAGATGTGGTGTATATAATATACAGGATGGATATAGAGAGATGGTGAAGAGATGTGGTGTATATAATATACAGGATGGATATAGAGAGATGGTGAAGAGATGTGGTGTATATAATATACAGGATGGATATAGAGAGATGGTGAAGAGATGTGGTATATATTGTATACAGGATGGATATAGAGAGATGGTGAAGAGATGTGGTGTATATAATATACAGGATGGATATAGAGAGATGGTGAAGAGATGTGGTATATATAATATAGAGGATGGATATAGAGAGATGGTGAAGAGATGTGGTGTATATAATATAGAGGATGGATATAGAGAGATGGTGAAGAGATGTGGTGTATATAATATAGAGGATGGATATAGAGAGATGGTGAAGAGATGTGGTGTATATAATATACAGGATGGATATAGAGAGATGGTGAAGAGATGTGGTGTATATAATATAGAGGATGGATATAGAGAGATGGTGAAGAGATGTGGTATATATTGTATACAGGATGGATATAGAGAGATGGTGAAGAGATGTGGTGTATATAATATACAGGATGGATATAGAGAGATGGTGAAGAGATGTGGTGTATATAATATACAGGATGGATATAGAGAGATGGTGAAGAGATGTGGTGTATATAATATACAGGATGGATATAGAGAGATGGTGAAGAGATGTGGTGTATATAATATACAGGATGGATATAGAGAGATGGTGAAGAGATGTGGTGTATATAATATAGAGGATGGATATAGAGAGATGGTGAAGAGATGTGGTGTATATAATATAGAGGATGGATATAGAGAGATGGTGAAGAGATGTGGTGTATATAATATACAGGATGGATATAGAGAGATGGTGAAGAGATGTGGTGTATATAATATAGAGGATGGATATAGAGAGATGGTGAAGAGATGTGGTATATATTGTATACAGGATGGATATAGAGAGATGGTGAAGAGATGTGGTGTATATAATATACAGGATGGATATAGAGAGATGGTGAAGAGATGTGGTGTATATAATATACAGGATGGATATAGAGAGATGGTGAAGAGATGTGGTGTATATAATATAGAGGATGGATATAGAGAGATGGTGAAGAGATGTGGTGTATATAATATAGAGGATGGATATAGAGAGATGGTGAAGAGATGTGGTATATATTGTATACAGGATGGATATAGAGAGATGGTGAAGAGATGTGGTGTATATAATATACAGGATGGATATAGAGAGATGGTGAAGAGATGTGGTGTATATAATATACAGGATGGATATAGAGAGATGGTGAAGAGATGTGGTGTATATAATATACAGGATGGATATAGAGAGATGGTGAAGAGATGTGGTGTATATAATATACAGGATGGATATAGAGAGATGGTGAAGAGATGTGGTGTATATAATATACAGGATGGATATAGAGAGATGGTGAAGAGATGTGGTGTATATAATATACAGGATGGATATAGAGAGATGGTGAAGAGATGTGGTGTATATAATATACAGGATGGATATAGAGAGATGGTGAAGAGATGTGGTGTATATAATATACAGGATGGATATAGAGAGATGGTGAAGAGATGTGGTATATATTGTATACAGGATGGATATAGAGAGATGGTGAAGAGATGTGGTGTATATAATATACAGGATGGATATAGAGAGATGGTGAAGAGATGTGGTGTATATAATATACAGGATGGATATAGAGAGATGGTGAAGAGATGTGGTATATATAATATAGAGGATGGATATAGAGAGATGGTGAAGAGATGTGGTGTATATAATATACAGGATGGATATAGAGAGATGGTGAAGAGATGTGGTATATATTGTATACAGGATGGATATAGAGAGATGGTGAAGAGATGTGGTATATATAATATACAGGATGGATATAGAGAGATGGTGAAGAGATGTGGTGTATATAATATACAGGATGGATATAGAGAGATGGTGAAGAGATGTGGTATATATAATATAGAGGATGGATATAGAGAGATGGTGAAGAGATGTGGTGTATATAATATACAGGATGGATATAGAGAGATGGTGAAGAGATGTGGTGTATATAATATACAGGATGGATATAGAGAGATGGTGAAGAGATGTGGTGTATATAATATACAGGATGGATATAGAGAGATGGTGAAGAGATGTGGTGTATATAATATACAGGATGGATATAGAGAGATGGTGAAGAGATGTGGTGTATATAATATACAGGATGGATATAGAGAGATGGTGAAGAGATGTGGTGTATATAATATACAGGATGGATATAGAGAGATGGTGAAGAGATGTGGTGTATATAATATACAGGATGGATATAGAGAGATGGTGAAGAGATGTGGTATATATAATATACAGGATGGATATAGAGAGATGGTGAAGAGATGTGGTATATATAATATACAGGATGGATATAGAGAGATGGTGAAGAGATGTGGTATATATTGTATACAGGATGGATATAGAGAGATGGTGAAGAGATGTGGTGTATATAATATACAGGATGGATATAGAGAGATGGTGAAGAGATGTGGTATATATAATATACAGGATGGATATAGAGAGATGGTGAAGAGATGTGGTGTATATAATATAGAGGATGGATATAGAGAGATGGTGAAGAGATGTGGTATATATTGTATACAGGATGGATATAGAGAGATGGTGAAGAGATGTGGTGTATATAATATACAGGATGGATATAGAGAGATGGTGAAGAGATGTGGTATATATAATATACAGGATGGATATAGAGAGATGGTGAAGAGATGTGGTGTATATAATATACAGGATGGATATAGAGAGATGGTGAAGAGATGTGGTATATATTGTATACAGGATGGATATAGAGAGATGGTGAAGAGATGTGGTGTATATAATATACAGGATGGATATAGAGAGATGGTGAAGAGATGTGGTATATATAATATAGAGGATGGATATAGAGAGATGGTGAAGAGATGTGGTATATATAATATAGAGGATGGATATAGAGAGATGGTGAAGAGATGTGGTATATATAATATAGAGGATGGATATAGAGAGATGGTGAAGAGATGTGGTGTATATAATATACAGGATGGATATAGAGAGATGGTGAAGAGATGTGGTGTATATAATATACAGGATGGATATAGAGAGATGGTGAAGAGATGTGGTATATATAATATACAGGATGGATATAGAGAGATGGTGAAGAGATGTGGTATATATAATATACAGGATGGATATAGAGAGATGGTGAAGAGATGTGGTATATATAATATACAGGATGGATATAGAGAGATGGTGAAGAGATGTGGTGTATATAATATACAGGATGGATATAGAGAGATGGTGAAGAGATGTGGTGTATATAATATACAGGATGGATATAGAGAGATGGTGAAGAGATGTGGTGTATATAATATACAGGATGGATATAGAGAGATGGTGAAGAGATGTGGTGTATATAATATACAGGATGGATATAGAGAGATGGTGAAGAGATGTGGTGTATATAATATACAGGATGGATATAGAGAGATGGTGAAGAGATGTGGTGTATATAATATAGAGGATGGATATAGAGAGATGGTGAAGAGATGTGGTATATATTGTATACAGGATGGATATAGAGAGATGGTGAAGAGATGTGGTGTATATAATATACAGGATGGATATAGAGAGATGGTGAAGAGATGTGGTGTATATAATATACAGGATGGATATAGAGAGATGGTGAAGAGATGTGGTGTATATAATATACAGGATGGATATAGAGAGATGGTGAAGAGATGTGGTATATATAATATACAGGATGGATATAGAGAGATGGTGAAGAGATGTGGTATATATTGTATACAGGATGGATATAGAGAGATGGTGAAGAGATGTGGTGTATATAATATAGAGGATGGATATAGAGAGATGGTGAAGAGATGTGGTATATATTGTATACAGGATGGATATAGAGAGATGGTGAAGAGATGTGGTATATATAATATACAGGATGGATATAGAGAGATGGTGAAGAGATGTGGTGTATATAATATACAGGATGGATATAGAGAGATGGTGAAGAGATGTGGTGTATATAATATACAGGATGGATATAGAGAGATGGTGAAGAGATGTGGTGTATATAATATACAGGATGGATATAGAGAGATGGTGAAGAGATGTGGTGTATATAATATACAGGATGGATATAGAGAGATGGTGAAGAGATGTGGTATATATTGTATACAGGATGGATATAGAGAGATGGTGAAGAGATGTGGTATATATAATATACAGGATGGATATAGAGAGATGGTGAAGAGATGTGGTGTATATAATATACAGGATGGATATAGAGAGATGGTGAAGAGATGTGGTGTATATAATATACAGGATGGATATAGAGAGATGGTGAAGAGATGTGGTATATATTGTATACAGGATGGATATAGAGAGATGGTGAAGAGATGTGGTGTATATAATATACAGGATGGATATAGAGAGATGGTGAAGAGATGTGGTATATATAATATACAGGATGGATATAGAGAGATGGTGAAGAGATGTGGTGTATATAATATAGAGGATGGATATAGAGAGATGGTGAAGAGATGTGGTGTATATAATATAGAGGATGGATATAGAGAGATGGTGAAGAGATGTGGTATATATTGTATACAGGATGGATATAGAGAGATGGTGAAGAGATGTGGTGTATATAATATACAGGATGGATATAGAGAGATGGTGAAGAGATGTGGTATATATTGTATACAGGATGGATATAGAGAGATGGTGAAGAGATGTGGTGTATATAATATACAGGATGGATATAGAGAGATGGTGAAGAGATGTGGTGTATATAATATACAGGATGGATATAGAGAGATGGTGAAGAGATGTGGTGTATATAATATACAGGATGGATATAGAGAGATGGTGAAGAGATGTGGTGTATATAATATACAGGATGGATATAGAGAGATGGTGAAGAGATGTGGTGTATATAATATACAGGATGGATATAGAGAGATGGTGAAGAGATGTGGTATATATTGTATACAGGATGGATATAGAGAGATGGTGAAGAGATGTGGTATATATTGTATACAGGATGGATATAGAGAGATGGTGAAGAGATGTGGTATATATAACATAGAGGACGGATTTAGAGAACACTGGTTTCGCTGTCAGACACCCTTAAAATGTTAAAATGTTGTGTCAACCGCAAATTCTTGGTAGTGACACAGAAACTGTCATTCTGACGGTTTACTGAGAGGTGGAGAGAAAGAGAGGTGGAGAGAGAGAGGAATTCAACAGGAAATCACTATCTCTTCTCTACATCCTCCAATTACAAACCAACCCCCTCCGACCCTCAGTATTTGATCTCTTATCTTCAAGCTAAATAGTGGAGACCTCTGGGACTGTGTAGAGGACTGACTGTCTGTGGCCTGTCAGTGTGTAGAGGACTGACTGTCTGTGGCCTGTCAGTGTGTAGAGGACTGACTGTCTGTGGCCTGTCAGTGTGTAGAGGACTGACTGTCTGTGGCCTGTCAGTGTGAAGAGGACTGACTGTCTGTGGCCTGTCAGTGTGTAGAAGACTAACTGTCTGTGGCCTGTCAGTGTGTAGAGGACTGACTGTCTGTGGCCTGTCAGTGTGTAGAGGACTGACTGTCTGTGGCCTGTCAGTGTGTAGAGGACTAACTGTCTGTGGCCTGTCAGTGTGTAGAGGACTGACTGTCTGTGGCCTGTCAGTGTGTAGAGGACTGACTGTCTGTGGCCTGTCAGTGTGTAGAGGACTGACTGTCTGTGGCCTGTCAGTGTGTAGAGGACTGACTGTCTGTGGCCTGTCAGTGTGTAGAGGACTGACTGTCTGTGGCCTGTCAGTGTGAAGAGGACTAACTGTCTTTAGTCTGTCAGTGTGTAGAGGACTGACTGTCTGTGGCCTGTCAGTGTGTAGAGGACTGACTGTCTGTGGCCTGTCAGTGTGTAGAGGACTGACTGTCTGTGGCCTGTCAGTGTGTAGAGGACTGACTGTCTGTGGCCTGTCAGTGTGTAGAGGACTGACTGTCTGTGGCCTGTCAGTGTGTAGAGGACTGACTGTCTGTGGCCTGTCAGTGTGTAGAGGACTGACTGTCTGTGGCCTGTCAGTGTGTAGAGGACTGACTGTCTGTGGCCTGTCAGTGTGAAGAGGACTGACTGTCTGTGGCCTGTCAGTGTGTAGAAGACTAACTGTCTGTGGCCTGTCAGTGTGTAGAGGACTGACTGTCTGTGGCCTGTCAGTGTGTAGAGGACTGACTGTCTGTGGCCTGTCAGTGTGTAGAGGACTAACTGTCTGTGGCCTGTCAGTGTGTAGAGGACTGACTGTCTGTGGCCTGTCAGTGTGTAGAGGACTGACTGTCTGTGGCCTGTCAGTGTGTAGAGGACTGACTGTCTGTGGCCTGTCAGTGTGTAGAGGACTGACTGTCTGTGGCCTGTCAGTGTGTAGAGGACTGACTGTCTGTGGCCTGTCAGTGTGAAGAGGACTAACTGTCTTTAGTCTGTCAGTGTGTAGAGGACTGACTGTCTGTGGCCTGTCAGTGTGTAGAGGACTGACTGTCTGTGGCCTGTCAGTGTGTAGAGGACTGACTGTCTGTGGCCTGTCAGTGTGTAGAGGACTGACTGTCTGTGGCCTGTCAGTGTGTAGAGGACTGACTGTCTGTGGCCTGTCAGTGTGTGGAGGACTGACTGTCTGTGGCCTGTCAGTGTGAAGAGGACTAACTGTCTGTAGTCTGTCAGTGTGTAGAGGACTGACTGTCTGTGGCCTGTCAGTGTGTAGAGGACTGACTGTCTGTGGCCTGTCAGTGTGTAGAGGACTGACTGTCTGTGGCCTGTCAGTGTGTAGAGGACTGACTGTCTGTGGCCTGTCAGTGTGTAGAGGACTGACTGTCTGTGGCCTGTCAGTGTGACTGACTGTCTGTGATCTAAGTGTGCGTTCTCTAATTCTCTCCTTCTCTCTTTCTCTCTCTCGGAGGACCTGAGCCCTAGGACCATGCCCCAGGACTACCTGACATGATGACTCCTTGTTGTCCCCAGTCCACCTGGCTGTGCTGCTGCTCCAGTTTCAACTATTCTGCCTTATTATTATTCGACCATGCTGGTCATTTATGAACATTTGAACATCTTGGCCATGTTCTGTTATAATCTCCACCCGGCACAGCCAGAAGAGGACTGGCCATCCCACATATGCTCTCTCTAATTCTCTCTTTCTTTCTCTCTCTCGGAGGACCTGAGCCCTAGGACCATGCCCCAGGAATACCTGACATGATGACTCCTTGCTGTCCCCAGTCCACCTGACTGTGCTGCTGCTCCAGTTTCAACTGTTCTGCCTTATTATTATTCGACCATGCTGGTCATTTATGAACATCTGAACATCTTGGCCATGTTCTGTTATAATTTCCACCCGGCACAGCCAGAAGAGGACTGGACACCCCACATAGCCTGGTTCCTCTCTAGGTTTCTTCCTAGGTTTTGGCCTTTCTAGGGAGTTTTTCCTAGCCACCGTGCTTCTACACCTGCATTGCTTGCTGTTTGGGGTTTTAGGCTGGGTTTCTGTACAGCACTTTGAGATATCAGCTGATGTACGAAGGGCTATATAAATAAATTTGATTTGATTTGATTTGTGGCCTGTCAGTGTGTAGAGGACTGTGTCTGTGGCCTGTCAGTGTGTAGAGGACTGACTGTCTGTGGCCTGTCAGTGTGTAGAGGACTGACTGTCTGTGGCCTGTCAGTGTGTAGAGGACTAACTGTCTGTGGCCTGTCAGTGTGTAGAGGACTGACTGTCTGTGGCCTGTCAGTGTGTAGAGGACTGACTGTCTGTGGCCTGTCAGTGTGTAGAGGATTGACTGTCTGTGGCCTGTCAGTGTGAAGAGGACTGACTGTCTGTGGCCTGTCAGTGTGAAGAGGACTGACTGTCTGTGGCCTGTCAGTGTGTAGAGGACTGACTGTGTGTGGCCTGTCAGTGTGAAGAGGACTAACTGTCTGTGGCCTGGCAGTGTGTAGAGGACTAACTGTCTGTGGCCTGTCAGTGTGAAGAGGACTAACTGTCTGTGGCCTGTCAGTGTGAAGAGGACTAACTGTCTGTGGCCTGTCAGTGTGAAAAGGACTAACTGTCTGTGGCCTGGCAGTGTGTAGAGGACTAACTGTCTGTGGCCTGTCAGTGTGTAGAGGACTAACTGTCTGTGGCCTGTCAGTGTGAAGAGGACTAACTGTCTGTGGCCTGTCAGTGTGAAGAGGACTAACTGTCTGTGGCCTGTCAGTGTCTTTATACCAATATACTGTACCGGTACCCCTGTATATAGCCTCCACATTGACTCTGTACCAGTACTCCCTGTATATAGCCTCCACATTGACTCTGTACCGTAATACCCTGTATATAGCCTCCACATTGACTCTGTACCGTAACTCCCTGTATATAGCCTCCACATTGACTCTGTACCAGTACCCCCTGTATATAGCCTCCAGATTGACTCTGTACCGTAATACCCTGTATATAGCCTCCACATTGACTCTGTACCGTAACTCCCTGTATATAGCCTCCACATTGACTCTGTACCAGTACCCCCTGTATATAGCCTCCAGATTGACTCTGTACCGTAATACCCTGTATATAGCCTCCACATTGACTCTGTACCGTAACTCCCTGTATATAGCCTCCACATTGACTCTGTACCAGTACCCCCTGTATATAGCCTCCACATTGACTCTGTACCAGTACCCCCTGTATATAGCCTCCACATTGACTCTGTACCAGTACCCCCTGTATATAGCCTCCACATTTTTATTTTTTTATTTTACCTTTATTTAACTTGGTAAGTCAGTTAAGAACAAATTATTATTTTCAATGACGTCCTAGGAACAGTGGGTTAATTGCCTGTTCAGGGGCAGAACGACAGATTTGTACCTTGTCAGCTCGGGGGTTTGAACTTGCAACCTTGCGGTTACTAGTCCAACGCTCTAACCACTAGGCAACCCTGCCGCATTGACTCTGTACCGGTACCCCCTGTATATAGCCTCCACATTGACTCTGTATCGGTACCCCCTGTATATAGCCTCCACATTGACTCTGTATCGGTACTCCCTGTATATAGCCTCCACATTGACTCTGTACCGGTACCCCCTGTATATAGCCTCCACATTGACTCTGTACCGGTACACCCTGTATATAGCCTCCACATTGACTCTGTATCGGTACCCCCTGTATATAGCCTCCACATTGACTCTGTACCAGTACTCCCTGTATATAGCCTCCACATTGACTCTGTACCGGTACCCCCTGTATATAGCCTCCACATTGACTCTGTACTGGTATCCCCTGTATATAGCCTCCACATTGACTCTGTACCGGTACCCCCTGTACCGGAGACTGTACTGTCAGAAAGAGGAGACTGTACTGTCAGAGAGAGGAGACTATACTGTTAGAGAGAGGAGACTGTACTGTCAGAAAGAGGAGAGAGGAGACTGTACTGTTAGAGAGAGGAGACTGTACTGTTAGAGAGAGGAGACTACTGTCAGAGAGAGGAGACTGTACTGTTAGAGAGAGGGGAGAGGAGACTGTACTGTTAGAGAGAGGAGAGAGGAGACTGTACTGTCAGAGAGAGGGGACTGTACTGTTAGAGAGAGGAGAGAGGAGACTGTACTGTTAGAGAGAGGAGAGAGGAGACTGTACTGTCAGAGAGAGGAGACTGTACTGTTGGAGAGAGGAGGCTACTGCAATAGAGAGGAGAGAGGAGACTGTACTGTTAGAGAGAGGAGACTGTACTGTCAGAGAGAGGAGAGAGGAGACTGTACTGTTAGAGAGAGGAGAGAGGAGAATGTACTGTTAGAGAGAGGAGAGAGGAGACTGTACTGTTAGAGAGAGGAGAGATAAGTTTGTGCTGTCAGAGAGAGGAAAGAAGAGACCCAGGGGATGGGAGGAGATAACATCCCACCAGTACACCCTGAGCAGAGTGCCAGAAACCAATGACATCATGTTAGAGAGTCTGGGAAAGGTTGTGAATGGCATGTCTAGAATACAGCCAGTCAGCCAGCCAGCCAACCAGACAGACAGACAGACAGACAGACAGACAGACAGACAGACAGACAGACAGACAGACAGGGAACTGGTCTGTTCGACAGACAGACAGACAGACAGGGAACTGGTCTGTTCAAAAGGACAGACAGACAGACAGACAGACAGACAGACAGACAGACAGACAGACAGACAGACAGACAGACGGACAGACAGACAGACGGACAGACAGACAGATGTGTGTACATTGGACACCTTAGTGCAAATATGTCATGTCCCATAAAAGCTGAGTCCTGGAGGTACCTGAGTGCAGAGGGATAAAGGAAGCACAAGGAGTGTATTCCTACCAGCTCTGAGGGAGAATCTTCTCTTACAAAAATAAACTAGCCAAACCACTTGGTTCCTAATGTAGAGCTCCTAATATAAAGCTCCTAATGTACAGCTCCTACCGTAGAGCTCCTAAATCAGAGCTCCTAATGTAGAGCTCACTAATGTATAGCTCCTAATGTAGAGCTCCTAATGTAGAGCTCCTAATGTATAGCTCCTAATACAGAGCTCCTAATGTAGAGCTAATAATGTAGAGCTCCTAATGTAGAGCTCCTAAATCAGAGCTCCTAATGTAGAGCTCCTAAATCAGAGCTCCTAATGTAGAGCTCCTAATGTAGAGCTCCTAAATCAGAGCTCCTAATGTAGAGCTCCTAAATCAGAGCTCCTAATGTAGAGCTCCTAAATCAGAGCTCCTAACGTAGAGCTCCTAATGTACAGCTGCAGCTGTACATAGCCCATCTGTAAATAGCCCACCCAATCTACCTACCTCATCCCCATATTGTTTTTATTTACTTTTCTGCTCTTTTGCACACCAGTATTTCTACTTGCACATCATCTTTATTTTTTTCTATTGTGTTATTGACTGTATGTTTGTTTATCCCATCTGTAACACTGTGTTGTTTGTGTCACACTGCTTTGCTTTGTCTTGGCCAGGTCACAGTTGTAAATGAGAACTAGCCTACCTGGTTAAATAAAGGGTTAGGGTTATATATGTATATAAATATCTGGTTAAATAAAGGTTAAAAAAATAATAATAACGTAGACCTCCTAATGTAGAGCTCCTAATGTAGAGCTTCTAATGTAGAGCCCTTAATGTAGAGATCCTAATGTAGAGCCCTTAATGTAGAGCTCCTAATGTAGAGCTCCTAATGTAGAGCTCCTAATGTAGAGCTCCTAGTGTAGAGCCCTTAATGTAGAGCCCTAAATGTAGAGCTCCTAATGTAGAGCTCCTAGTGTAGAGCTCCTAATGTAGAGCCCTTAATGTAGAGCCCTTAATGTAGAGATCCTAATGTAGAGCACCTAATGTAGAGCTCCTAATGTAGAGCTCCTAATGTAGAGCCCTTAATGTAGAGCTCCTAGTGTAGAGCCCTAAATGTAGAGCTCCTAATGTAGAGCCCTTAATGTAGAGCCCTTAATGTAGAGATCCTAATGTAGAGCCCTTAATGTAGAGCCCTTAATATAGAGCTCCTAATGTAGAGCTCTTTATGTAGAGCCCTAAATGTAGAGCTCCTAATGTAGAGCTCCTAATGTAGAGCTCCTAAATCAGAGCTCCTAAATCAGCACTCCTAATGTAGAGTTCCTAATGTAGAGCTCCTAATGTAGAGCTCCTAATGTAGAGCTCCTAGTGTAGTGATCCTAATGTAGAGCTCCTAATGTAGAGCACCTAAATCAGAGCTCCTAAATCAGAGCTCCTAAATCAGAGCTCCTAATGTAGAGCTCCTAATGTAGAGCTCCTAAATCAGAGCTCCTAATGTTGAGTTCCTAAATCAGAGCTCCTAGTGTAGAGCTCCAAATGAAGAGCTAGTGGAGTAGGACTATACTCTTGACACAGTAAAGAATTGCTGTATGTTTTACTTTAAAATCTTACAGTAATATGCTGCTTTATCAGTTTACAATTTCTAAAAGTGCAGAAGTTAGGTGTTGCCTACAGAAGAGAGGTGGGTTGCTAGGTGTTGCCTACAGAAGAGAGGTGGGTTGCCAGTGGGTTACCTACAGAAGAGAGGTGGGTTGCTAGTATGTTACCTACAGAAGAGAGGTGGGTTGCTAGTATGTTACCTACAGAAGAGAGATGGGTTGCTAGTATGTTACCTACAGAAGAGAGGTGGGTTGCTAGTATGTTACCTACAGAAGAGAAGTGGGTTGCCTATAGGCTACTAGTATGACCAGACCATATATAGGCATTGCTTCTGACCATTCATTGCTGATGATCATAAAGAATCCGTATATACCACCAGAAATGTTTAATCAGAGTTTAAACACCCACAGTGTTAAAAACACTTTCTTAGAAATTATATAATAATAATTATTTATTTAACTTTTATAGAGCTATTTATTACATAAAGAAATCCTGAAGCGCTGTAAAGCAACAACAACAACAAAAAACAAGCAATTTAAAAACAACATCATTAGTCATCACGAGGGAGATCAACGTTCAAGAGACTAAAGGTTGAGAAAGTTCATGGCTGAAGTGAGATCAGAGGGAGGAGGTCAAAGGGGAGACCCAGGAGCAAACAGGCAGCACATTGTCATCACGGTGTTTCGCCATCCACACCGTTTATTGCTTCAATAGGACTCAGATGAAGTCAGAGTTACGTACTAGCCACTCGACCAGTTGCTAGCTAGCTACTCCTTGGTGAATCTACGGTAGTCACAATATGTGACCATCTCAAATAGCTTTAAAATAAACATTTTTTATTTTTTTATAGATATTTTTTTAACCCCCTTTTCTCCCCAATTTCGTGATATCCAATTACGATCTTGTCTCATCGCTGCACCTCCCCAACGGGCTCGGGAGGCGAAGGTTGAGCATGCGTCCTCGGAAACATGACCCCCCAAACCGCGCTTCTTAACACCCGCCCGCTTAACCCCGGAAGCCAGCCGCACCAATGTGTCAGAGGAAACACAGTTTCCCGCCACAAGGAGTCGCTAGAGCGTGATGAGCTAAGTAAAGCCCCCCCCCCCCCCCCCCCGGCCAAACTCTCCCCTAACCCGGACGACGCTGGGCCAAACTCTCCCCTAACCCGGACGACGCTGGGCCAAACTCTCCCCTAACCCGGACGACGCTGGGCCAAACTCTCCCCTAACCCGGACGACGCTGGGCCAGACTCTCCCCTAACCCGGACGACGCTGGGCCAAACTCTCCCCTAACCCGGACGACGCTGGGCCAAACTCTCCCCTAACCCGGACGACGCTGGGCCAAACTCTCCCCTAACCCGAATGACGCTGGGCCAAACTCTCCCCTAACCCAGACGACACTGGGCCAAACTCTCCCCTAACCCGGACGACGCTGGGCCAAACTCTCTCCTAACCCAGACGACGCTGGGCCAAACTCTCCCCTAACCCGGACGACGCTGGGCCAATTGTGTGCTGCTCTATGGGTCTCCTGGTCACGGCCGGCTGTGACACAGCCTGGGATCGAACCCAGGTCTGTAGTGACACTTCAAGCACTGCGATGCCACTTGGGAGAAACTAACATTTTTCAATGTGTTGATAAACTAAGATCCCCATAGTGTTGGGTCCCTAACACCATGAGTGTTGAAAATCCCAACTTAAATGAACACTTTATTAGAGCGGATGATGTTACACTTTCTCAGTGTTAGGGAATTAACACCTGTGGTGTTACAGTATTTTTTGGTCGGTTTTAACACTGTGTAAAGCCTTATTTGCATATTTCCCAGGGTCCCTTTCAAGTGAATGTTAGAGTTACCCACCAATGACTGTGTTTTTTAGTGACAGAGACATGGTTGCTACATACATGTTCAGTCCTGAAGCCTTCACCAAGTGAATGTGTTTGAATTAAACATAAACCCTTATTGGACATGTCCTGAGGCCTTTAGTTATGGCCTAGTCCCCCCCCCCCCCCCCCCCCCCCCCAACATTGTGGTCTGAAAATCCTGGCACATGGGCCATGTCAGACATCCAAATCTCAATATGCTGTTGTGTGAAGTGATTAGTAATTCCTATTCCTAGGAAGGATATTCAACAAATGTAACTTTTTATCATCCACAATCTGAATTCAGAATCAACACTCAGATATAACACTGGTGTTAACCCCACTAGAATCCACACTCAGATATAACACTGGTCTTAAACCCACTAGAATCAACACTCAGATATACCACTGGTGTTTCTAGAATTTTTACACACAGAAATGTGGTGCGTACATGTGCCATTTGCAACTTAAAATCTCTCTCAGGAAATCATCCTATCGAGTAGCCTATAGAGTTGAAGCAGGACTGAAGCAGAACTGAACAGAACTGAACAGAACTGGAACAGAACTGGAACAGAAAGGAAAATACAACCATGTAGATGTAGCCTAGTTCTCTCACAGCACAGCTGCACATTCCCAGAGTTCTAGGAGTCAACTGAACTTCTCCCTGCAAGTGGTCATCTCTCTCTCTCTCTCTCTCTCTCTCTCTCTCTCTTGCTCTCTCTCTCTCTTGCTCTCTCTCTCTCTCGCTCTCTTGCGCTCTCTCTCTCTCTCTCTCTCTCTCTTGCTCTCTCTCTCATGCTCTCTCTCTCTCTCTTGCTCTCTCTCTCTCTCTCTCTTGCTCTCTCTCTCTCTCTCTCTCTCTCTCTCTCTCTCTTGCTCTCTCTCTCTCTCTCTTGCTCTCTCTCTCTCTCTCTTGCTCTCTCTCTCTCTCTCTCTCAATGTCAATTCAAAGGGCTTCATTGGCACAGGAAACATATGTTAACATGCAAGTGAAATTGATAATAGACCTGAGTAAAATAAACAATAAAAACAAATTCATAGTATACATTACTCACAAAAGTTCCAAAAGAATAAAGACATTAGAATTGTCATATTATGTGCAAATAGTTCAAGTACAAAAGGGAAAATAAATAACCATAAATATGGGTTGTATTTACAATGGTGTTTGTTCTTCACTGGTTGCCCTTTTCTTGAGGCAACAGGTCACACATCTTGCTGCTGTGATTGATGCACACTGTGGTATTTCACCCAATAAATATGGGAGTTTATCAAATTGGGTTTGTTTTCAAATTCTTTGTGGGTCTATGTAATCTGAGGGAAATATGTGTCTCTAATATGGTCATACATTTGGCAGAAGGTTAGGAAGTGCAGCTCAGTTCCCACCTCATTTTGTGGGCAGTGAGCACATAGCCTGTCTTCTCTTGAGAGCCATGTCTGCCTAAGGCGTCCTTTCTCAATGGCAAGGCTATGCTCACTGAGTCTGTACATAGTCAAAGCTTTCCTTCATTTTGGGTCAGTCACAGTGGTCAGGTATTCTGCCGCTGTGTACTCTCTGTTTAGGGCCAAATAACATTCTAGTTTGCTCTGTTTTTTTGTTAATTCTTTCCAATGTGTCAAGTAATTATCTTTTTATTTTCTTATGATTTGTTTGGGTCTAATTGTGTTGCTCTCTCTCTCTCTCATAATTAAATACATTGCTAGACACAAACCAATTGTTGTAACAGACATGGGTGTGCCCCAGTTCTGAGGAATTGTAAGTAATGAATTGTTTGTATTGTTTACATTAGCCCTTGCACCTATCAAAGCCTTCAGTTAAATGTTCTATACATATCCCCAAATAATAATACAAATTCCAACAGACGATTTCTGTCTTTTTCTTTGTCATTTTGAGAAGCCAATCTACATGGACCTCAGTAATAACATACATCAATTAAATTGCAATGCCTTTCATTGATACAAAATAAAACAAACCCAAATAACCGTTTTGTTTTCACAGATAAGGCTGGGTATGGTGAGCACACACAATTCCCCCACAATAAGTGTAACTTTATTTTACCTCTGATGTAGTTGGATTTAGTCTCATCCAGCAGACTGGAAGAAGATGCCCCCATAGCGAAATGAAATGATCTCGGTCCACGATAGACTGCTATGCCACAGGCGAAGAAGCTGTTTATTGTCCCGTCAACAGACCGCTTCAGTGTGTCGATTCTGGCATCTGACAGAGAACGGACGTGGAGAAAGAAGCATGCTTGAAGAAACCACTATCATACCGTAGGAACTTCCTCATTCTACAGCGCCGCCTTAAGTAGCCTAACCCTGTTCAGAAGCATTCCGGTTTAAGAGCGACGTTTACATTGTTGTTTTTCCTCTCCTCATGTAGCCTAGGCTATATATCAATGACTGTATATAGTTATATCTATACAGATACACTGCAATACAGATAAACACATTGAAAGAGTCACTGTAATACGTTTTTAAAATAACTGTATTATTATAATGGATCGATTTCAGCTGAAATGTGTGGCTGAATTATTCAAATATATATTTCCAATTTGGTCCACTATTTTGTCGTTTAAATTCATTAGAATTTTTTTGCTAATCTTGGCCCAGTTTCCCAAAAATATCTTAAGGATAAATTAATCGTTAGAATCTTCGTAGAAGCATCTTTAAATCTCCAAGCTTTTCCCCAAAACTATTGTTATTAACGTTACTCTTGAAAACCTCGTAAACTCAGACCAATCGCAGAACAGCTAATGGTGCTTTCAAGATAACTGGGAACTCGGAAAAATGTGAGGTCAAATCAAATCATGAAGTCTGTGATTTTTAGGTCGGAAAGTCGGAGCTCTGGAAAGAGGCCCGAGTTCCCGAGTTGGAATTCCGAGTTGGATGTCCTTTCAAAACGATTTCCCCTGGTGTCTTGAACGCACTGAAGTCGGATGGGAACTCTGAAAAAAACAAAATCAAATCATGACATCACTGATCTTCAGTTCGGAAAGTCGGAGCTCTAGAAAGGTTTGCCAGAGTTCTCGAGTTGGAATTCCGAGTTGGATGACCAATCAAAAGATTTTTCAAAGTCAGAGCTCGTTTTTTCACTAGTTCCTAGTTGCACTGAAGTCAGAAGTCAGGGATTTCTGAGTTCCCAGTTGTTGTGAACACGCACAAGACAGCTGGGAACTCGGGCAAAAAAACTAGGTCGAATCATGATGTCAGTGATCTTCAGGTCGGAAAGTCAATGTTCTGGGAAGAGTTTGGGAAGAGTTTGCAACTTTGAATTGGTGTGTCATGCCTGATGCCTCCTGTAAATATTGCCGCATTCAAAATAACTGGGAACTCTGAAAAATTTGAGGTCAAATCATGAAGTCAGTGATTTTCAGGTCAAAAAGTCGGAGCTCTGGAAAGAGGCCTGAGTTCCCGAGTTGGAATTCCGAGTTGGATGACCAATCAAAAGATTTTTCGAAGTCAGAGCTGTTTTTTCCCACTAATTCCTAGTTGCACTGAAGTCAGAAGTAGGACATTTCCAAGTTCCCAGTTGTTTTGAATGCAGCATTAGAGGTTTGGACACACCTACTCATTCAGGGGTTTTTCTAATAGTGAAGACATCAAAACTATGAAATAACACATATGGAATCATGTAGTAACCAAAAAAGTGTTAAACAAATCAAAACATATTTTATATTTGAGATTCTTATAAGTAGCCACCCTTTGCCTTGATGACAGCTTTGCACACTCTTGGCATTCTCTCAACCAGCTTCATGATGTAGTCATCTGGAATGTGTTATAAATACATAATACATGCATTATAAAAAATGGAATTGGAATATTATATTATAAATACAAGCTCAATCTGTACTTCAATGCACATCTGGCAACAACACATCTGCCATGCTGATCCTCAACACTGGGGCCCCTCAGGGGTGTGTACTTAGTCCCCTCCTGTACTCCCTGTTCACCCACGACTGCGTGGCCAAACAAGACTCCAACACCATCATTAAGTTTTCGACAACGATGAGACAGACTATAGGGAAGACGTCAAAAAACTGGCAGTGTGGTGCCAGGACAACAACCTCTCTCTCAACGATGAGACAGCCAATAGGGAGGAGTTCAGATAACTGGCACAGTGTGGTGCCAGGACAACAACCTCTCCCTCAACGATGAGACGGCCTATAGGGAGGAGGTCAGAGACCTGGCAGTGTGGTGCCAGGACGACAACCTCTCCCTCAATGTGAGCAAGACAAAGGAGCTGATCGTGGACTACAGAAAAAGGCAGGACGAACAGGCTCCCATTAACCTCGACGGGGCTGTAGTGGTTCCTATCATGGTCCAAACACACCAAGACAGTCATGAAGAGGGCACGACAAAACTTTTGCCCCTCAGGAGACTGAAACCCCATGCATTGTCACATCCACCAAAACCCCATGCATTGTCACATCCACCAAAACCCCATGCATTGTCACATCCATCACAACTATGACTATAACTGTCCATATCTATGGCTATAACTGTCCATATCTATGGCTATAACTGTCCATATCTATGGCTTAACTGTCCATATCTATGGCTATAACTGTCCATATCTATGGCTATAACTGCCCATATCTATGGCTATAACTGTCCATATCTATGGCTATAACTGTCCATATCTATGGCTATAACTGCCCATATCTATGGCTATAACTGTCCATATCTATGGCTATAACTGTCCATATCTATGGCTATAACGGTTCATATCTTTGGCTATAACTGTCCATATCTATGGCTTAACTGTCCATATCTATGGCTATAACTGTCCATATCTATGGCTATAACTGCCCATATCTATGGCTATAACTGTCCATATCTATGGCTATAACTGTCCATATCTATGGCTATAACTGTCCATATATATGGCTATAACTGTCCATATCTATGGCTATAACTTCCCATATCTATGGCTATAACTGTCCATATCTATGGCTATATCTATGGCTATAACTGTCTATATCTATGGCTATATCTGTGGCTATAACTGCCTATATCCATGGAAATATCTATGGCTATAACTGTCTATATCTATGGCTATATCTATGGCTATAACTGTCCATATCTATGGCTATAACTGTCCATATCTATGGCTATATCTATGGCTATAACTGTCTATATCTATGGCTATAACTGTCCATATCTATGGCTATAACGGTTCATATCTTTGGCTATAACTGTCCATATCTTTGGCTATAACTGTCCATAGCTTTGGCTATAACTGTCCATATCTATGGCTATAACTGTCCATATCTATGGCTATAACTGTCCCTATCTATGCCTATAACTGTCCATATCTATGGCTATAACTTCCCATATCTATGGCTATAACTGCCCATATCTATGGCTATAACTGTCCATATCTATGGCTATAACTGTCCATATCTATGGCTATAACTGTCCATATCTGTGGCTATAACTGTCCATATCTATGGCTATAGCTGTCCATATCTATGGCTATAACTGCCCATATCTATAGCTATAACTGTCCATATCTATGGCTATAACTGTCCATATCTATGGCTATAGCTGTCCATATCTATGGCTATAACTGTCCATATCTATGGCTATAACTGTCCATATTTATGGTTATAACTGTCCATATCTATGGCTATAACTGTCCATATCTATGGCTATAGCTGTCCATATCTATGGCTATAACTGCCCATATCTATGGCTATAACTGTCCATATCTATGGCTATAACTGTCCATATCTATGGCTATAGCTGTCCATATCTATGGCTATAACTGTCCATATCTATGGCTATAACTGTCCATATTTATGGCTATAACTGTCCATATCTATGGCTATAACTGTCCATATCTATGGCTATAACTGTCCAAAGTAACACAAGTTCACATGCACTATAGCACCCCCTGTGGGTTGTCACATGCGCTGAATACAACATGATGAGTTTAAGTTGAGTTTATTTTTATTTTTATAATGCACATTAATCAACGTTTCAGTAAAAGTGCCGGTTTTAGCCAGCCGGCTAATTTTCAACCGATATTACCGTTCCCATGCGGTAGCAGAGAGAACAGTCTATGACACAGTGGCGGGAGTCTTTTTCAATTTTTAGGGCCTTCCTCTGACACCACCTGGTATAGAGGTCCGGGATGGCAGGAAGCTTAGCCCCAGTGATGCACTGGGCCGTACTCACTACCACCTGGTATAGAGGTCCGGGATGGAAGGAAGCTTGGCCCCAGTGATGCACTGGGCCGTACTCACTACCACCTGGTATAGAGGTCCGGGATGGCAGGAAGCTTAGCCCCAGTGAGGCACTGGGCCGTACTCACTACCACCTGGTATAGAGGTCCGGGATGGCAGGAAGCTTGGCCCCAGTGATGCACTGGGCCGTACTCACTACCACCTGGTATAGAGGTCCGGGATGGCAGGAAGCTTGGCCCCAGTGATGCACTGGGCCGTACTCACTACCACCTGGTATAGAGGTCCGGGATGGCAGGAAGCTTGGCCCCAGTGATGCACTGGGCCGTACTCACTACCACCTGGAATAGAGGTCCTGGATGGCAGGAAGCTTGGCCCCAGTGATGCACTGGGCCGTACTCACTACCACCTGGTATAGAGGTCCGGGATGGAAGGAAGCTTGGCCCCAGTGATGCACTGGGCCGTACTCACTACCACCTGGTATAGAGGTCCGGGATGGCAGGAAGCTTAGCCCCAGTGAGGCACTGGGCCGTACTCACTACCACCTGGTATAGAGGTCCGGGATGGCAGGAAGCTTGGCCCCAGTGATGCACTGGGCCGTACTCACTACCACCTGGTATAGAGGTCCGGGATGGCAGGAAGCTTGGCCCCAGTGATGCACTGGGCCGTACTCACTACCACCTGGTATAGAGGTCCGGGATGGCAGGAAGCTTGGCCCCAGTGATGCACTGGGCCGTACTCACTACCACCTGGAATAGAGGTCCTGGATGGCAGGAAGCTTGGCCCCAGTGATGCACTGGGCCGTACTCACTACCACCTGGTATAGAGGTCCGGGATGGCAGGAAGCTTGGCCCCAGTGATGCACTGGGCCGTACTCACTACCACCTGGTATAGAGGTCCGGGATGGCAGGAAGCTTGGCCCCAGTGATGCACTGGGCCGTACTCACTACCACCTGGTATAGAGGTCCTGGATGGCAGGAAGCTTGGCCCCAGTGATGCACTGGGCCGTACTCACTACCACCTGGTATAGAGGTCCGGGATGGCAGGAAGCTTGGCCCCAGTGATGCACTGGGCCGTACTCACTACCACCTGGTATAGAGGTCCGGGATGGCAGGAAGCTTGGCCCCAGTGATGCACTGGGCCGTACTCACTACCACCTGGTATAGAGGTCCGGGATGGCAGGAAGCTTGGCCCCAGTGATGCACTGGGCCGTACTCACTACCACCTGGTATAGAGGTCCGGGATGGCAGGAAGCTTGGCCCCAGTGATGCACTGGGCCGTACTCACTACCCTTTGTAGCGCCGAGCAGTTGCCATATCAGGCGGTGATGCAACAAGTCAGGACGCTCTCGATGGTGCAGCTGTATAACTTTTGAGGATCTGAGGACCCATCCCAAATCCTTGTAGTCTCTTGAGGGGGAAAAGGCATTGTTGTGCTCTCTTCATGACTGTCTTGGTGTGCTTGGACCATGATAGTTTGTTGGTGATGTGGACACCAAGGAACTTGAAGCTCTCAACCTGCTCGACTGCAGCACCGTCGATGACAATGGGGGCGTGCTCGGCCCTCCTTTTCCTTTAGTCCACAATCATCTCCTTTGTCTTGATCACGTTGAGGGAGAGGTTGTTGTCCTGGTACCACCAGGTCTCTGACCTCCTCCCTACAGGCTGTCTCATCATTGTCGGTGATCAGGCCTGCCACTGTTGTGTCGTCGGCAATCTTAATGATGGTGTTGGAGTCGTTCTTGGCCACGCAGTCATGAGTGAACAGGGAGTACAGGAGGGGAATGAGCACGCAACCCTGAGGGTCCCCCATGTTGAGGATCAGCGTGGCGGATGTGTTGCATCAGCGTGGCGGATGTGTTGCATCAGCGTGGCCAGGATGTGTTGCATCAGCGTGGCCAGGATGTGTTGCATCAGCGTGGCGGATGTGTTGCATCAGCGTGGCGGATGTGTTGCATCAGCGTGGCCAGGATGTGTTGCATCAGCGTGGCCAGGATGTGTTGCATCAGCGTGGCCAGGATGTGTTGCATCAGCGTGGCGGATGTGTTGCATCAGCGTGGCGGATGTGTTGCATCAGCGTGGCCAGGATGTGTTGCATCAGCGTGGCAGATGTGTTGCATCAGCGTGGCGAATGTGTTGCATCAGCGTGGCGGATGTGTTGCATCAGCGTGGCGGATGTGTTGCATCAGCGTGGCGGATGTGTTGCATCAGCGTGGCGGATGTGTTGCATCAGCGTGGCGGATGTGTTGCATCAGCGTGGCCAGGATGTGTTGCATCAGCGTGGCCAGGATGTGTTGCATCAGCGTGGCAGATGTGTTGCATCAGCGTGGCGGATGTGTTGCATCAGCGTGGCGGATGTGTTGCATCAGCGTGGCCAGGATGTGTTGCATCAGCGTGGCCAGGATGTGTTGCATCAGCGTGGCAGATGTGTTGCATCAGCGTGGCCAGGATGTGTTGCATCAGCGTGGCCAGGATGTGTTGCATCAGCGTGGCGGATGTGTTGCATCAGCGTGGCAGATGTGTTGCATCAGCGTGGCCAGGATGTGTTGCATCAGCGTGGCCAGGATGTGTTGCATCAGCGTGGCGGATGTGTTGCATCAGCGTGGCCAGGATGTGTTGCATCAGCGTGGCCAGGATGTGTTGCATCAGCGTGGCAGATGTGTTGCATCAGCGTGGCGGATGTGTTGCATCAGCGTGGCGGATGTGTTGCATCAGCGTGGCCAGGATGTGTTGCATCAGCGTGGCCAGGATGTGTTGCATCAGCGTGGCCAGGATGTGTTGCATCAGCGTGGCGGATGTGTTGCATCAGCGTGGCGGATGTGTTGCATCAGCGTGGCGGATGTGTTGCATCAGCGTGGCCAGGATGTGTTGCATCAGCGTGGCGGATGTGTTGCATCAGCGTGGCGGATGTGTTGCATCAGCGTGGCCAGGATGTGTTGCATCAGCGTGGCCAGGATGTGTTGCATCAGCGTGGCAGATGTGTTGCATCAGCGTGGCGGATGTGTTGCATCAGCGTGGCGGATGTGTTAAATCAGCGTGGCCAGGATGTGTTGCATCAGCGTGGCCAGGATGTGTTGCATCAGCGTGGCCAGGATGTGTTGCATCAGCATGGCCAGGATGTGTTGCATCAGCGTGGCCAGGATGTGTTGCATCAGCGTGGCCAGGATGTGTTGCATCAGCGTGGCCAGGATGTGTTGCATCAGCGTGGCCAGGATGTGTTGCATCAGCGTGGCAGATGTGTTGCATCAGCGTGGCGGATGTGTTGCATCAGCGTGGCAGATGTGTTGCATCAGCGTGGCAGATGTGTTGCATCAGCGTGGCGGATGTGTTGCATCAGCGTGGCCAGGATGTGTTGCATCAGCGTGGCGGATGTGTTGCATCAGCGTGGCCAGGATGTGTTGCATCAGCGTGGCCAGGATGTGTTGCATCAGCGTGGCCAGGATGTGTTGCATCAGCGTGGCAGATGTGTTGCATCAGCGTGGCCAGGATGTGTTGCATCAGCGTGGCCAGGATGTGTTGCATCAGCGTGGCGGATGTGTTGCATCAGCGTGGCCAGGATGTGTTGCATCAGCGTGGCCAGGATGTGTTGCATCAGCGTGGCCAGGATGTGTTGCATCAGCGTGGCCAGGATTCAGTTGCAGAGGGAGGTGAACAATGGAGATATTTTAAAATACATGCAACTTAAAAGTGTCACAAAATGTAAAATGCAAAGTCCAAAAGTTAAGGGCAGAGTTAGATATTTTGCTGTCAGGGGTTTTACAATGTACATGTACTTTTAATCCGTCTGTCCGCATATTTCCAGATATGTTTTTATTTTAACTTTATTTAACTAGGTTTGGCAGTTAAGAACAAATTCTTATTTTACAATGATGGCCTACCCTGGCCAAACCCTCCCCTAACCCGGACGACCCTGGGCCAATTGTGGTCCGCCCTGTGGGACTCCATATCACGGCCGTTTGTGATACAGCCCAGGATCGAACCTGGGTCTGTAGTGACGATGCAGTGCCTTAGACCGCTGCACCACTCAGGATCCCTAACATATGAAGGTGCAGGGATATACCCAGTGGGTTGGACAATACTTTTCTCCTCAATCATCATGAAAAAAAACGTATACTCAACTGGAAATCAACCAATCCTCCATCATTAAAACAACGGAAAGGTGAACTGGTTTATTATCTAAATGTTGAACGTGTGTGGGTGACAGAGAGAAACTACATGGTGCAGATTGAGGCCATGTGGCGGAGAGTGATGTGGGCGCTGGAGGGGGGGGGGTGACAGAGAGAAACTACATGGTGCAGTTTGAGGCCATGTGGCGGAGAGTGATGTGGGCGCTGGAGGGGGGGGGGGGGTGACAGAGAGAAACTACATGGTGCAGTTTGAGGCCATGTGGCGGAGAGTGATGTGGGCGCTGGAGAGGGAGGGGGGGGGGGGGGCAGAGCAGGTGGTTCTGGGCAGGTGTGATGTTATGTGTATGTTTGTGTGCATCTCTATGCTGTTGTTTGTATGTGTATGTTTTGTATTGTTAAAAAATATATATACAAATGTTTAAAAAAAAATGTTGTGTATAAGCTAATGATCCATCATTCCTGGTAGTGTGTACATTTAAATGTATTTCCATAGCAAGTTTGTATGTTCTCTATAGTTATGTACTTGAAAATGTATCAATTGACCAATATCGGCACATTTGGGCAAACTCCTGGCGGACTTGATACAAAATATTGTGCAGCAATGTAATTCTTCACTGGATCAGTCTGAAACTTTGCACATACACTGCTGCCATCTGGTGGCCAAAATGTAAATGACACCTCGACTCCTATCTGAAAGTATGGCCTTTCTCTTGCATTTCAATGATGATGGATTATCTTTTAGCAGATCTTATCTCTTATATTCTCCTACGTTAATTTCACATTTCCACAAACTTCAGAGTGTTTCCTTTGAAATGGTACCAAGAATATGCATATCCTTACTTCAGGTCCTGAGCTGCAGGCAGTTAGTGTCATGTTGTGTCTTGTCTCTGTCCTTTCCCTTCACCCTGTCTCCCTCTGCTGGTCGTTGTTAGGTTACCTTTTCTCCCTCGCTTTCTCCCAGCTGTTCCTTGTCTCCTCTAACTACCCATTCACCCCGTTTCCCACCTGTTCCCTTTTTCCCTCTGATTAGGTCCCTATATCTCTCTCTGTTTCTGTTCCTGTCCTTGTCGGATTCTTGTTTGTGTTTCATGCCTGAGCCAGACTATCGTCATGTTTGCTGTAACCTTGTCCTGTCCTGTCGGAATCTGCCGGTCTATCTGAGCCTACCTATGTTTGGTTATTAAAGAAGCTCTGTTTAAGTTAGTTTGCTTTTGGGTCCTCATTCACTCACCATAACAGAAGAATCCGACCAAGAATGGACCCAGCGACTTCGGATCCTCTCCACTCAGCCGTCGGGATCCAGGGAGCGATGCTAGGCAGACACGAGCAGGAAGTGTCTGCTGCTCGACATGCCGTTGAGACCCTGGCCACCCAAGTCTCCAACCTCACAGAACAGGTTCACCATCTCCGCCTCGATCCACCGGCCACTTCCAGGGCTTTCGAATCTCCGGAGCCCAGAATCAATAACCCGCCGTGTTACTCTGGGGAGCCCACTGAATGCCGCTCGTTCCTCACCCAGTGTGATATTGTGTTTTCTCTCCAGCCCAACACTTACTCCAGGAGCACTGCTCGTGTCGCCTACGTCATATCTCTCCTTATTGGACGGGCTCGTGAGTGGGGCACGGCAATCTGGGAGGCAAGGGCTGAGTGTACTAACCAGTATCAGGACTTTAAGGAGGAGATGATACGGGTTTTTGATCGATCTGTTTTTGGGGAGGAGGCTTCCAGGGCCCTGTCTTCCCTATGTCAAGGCAATCGATCCATAACAGACTACTCTATTGAGTTTCGCACTCTTGCTGTCTCCAGTGGCTGGAACGAGCCGGCCTTGCTCGCTCGTCTTCTGGAGGGTCTCCGCGCAGAGGTAAAGGATGAGATTCTCTCCCGGGAGGTTCCTTCCAGCGTGGATTCCTTGATTGAACTCGCTATTCGCATTGAGCGACGGGTTGATCTTCGTCACCGAGCTCGTGGAAAGGAGCTCGCGCTCTCCGTCGCCCCCCTCTCCGCATCACTACCATCTTCCTCTGCCGGCTCGGGTGCTGAGCCCATGCAGCTGGGAGGTATCCGCATCTCGACTAAGGAGAGGGAACGGAGAATCACCAACCGCCTCTGTCTCTATTGCGGTTCCGCTGGTCATTTTGTCACTTCATGTCCAGTAAAAGGCCAGAGCTCGTCAGTAAGCGGAGGGCTACTGGTGAGCGCTACTACTCCTGTCTCTCCTTCAAGATCCTGCACTACCTTGTCGGTCCATCTACGCTGGACCGGTTCGTCAGCTTCCTGCAGTGCCTTAATAGACTCTGGGGCGGAGGGCTGTTTTATGGACGAGACCTGGGCTCGGGAACATGACATTCCTCTCAGACAGTTAAAGGAGCCCACGGCCTTGTTCGCCCTGGATGGTAGTCCTCTCCCCAGGATTCAGCGTGAGACGCTACCTTTAACCCTCACTGTTTCTGGTAATCATAGTGAAACCATTTCTTTTTTAATTTTTCGTTCACCTTTTACACCTGTTGTTTTGGGCCATCCCTGGCTAGTTTGTCATAATCCTTCCATTAATTGGTCTAGTAATTCTATCCTCTCCTGGAACGTCTCTTGTCATGTGAAATGTTTAATGTCTGCTATCCCTCCTGTTTCCTCTGTCTCTTCTTCACAGGAGGAGCCTGGTGATTTGACAGGGGTGCCGGAGGAATATCACGATCTGCGCACGGTGTTCAGTCGGTCCAGGGCCACCTCTCTTCCTCCACACCGGTCGTATGATTGTAGTATTGATCTCCTTCCGGGAACCACCCCCCCCCCGGGGTAGACTATACTCTCTGTCGGCTCCCGAACGTAAGGCTCTCGAAGATTATTTGTCTGTAGCTCTTGACGCCGGTACCATAGTCCCCTCCTCCTCTCCCGCCGGAGCGGGGTTTTTTTTTGTCAAGAAGAAGGACGGGTCTCTGCGCCCCTGCATAGATTATCGAGGGCTGAATGACATAACAGTGAAGAATCGTTATCCGCTTCCTCTTATGTCTTCAGCCTTCGAGATCCTGCAGGGAGCCAGGTTTTTCACTAAGTTGGACCTTCGTAACGCTTACCATCTCGTGCGCATCAGGGAGGGGGACGAGTGGAAGACGGCGTTTAACACTCCGTTAGGGCACTTTGAATACCGGGTTCTTCCTTTCGGCCTCGCTAACGCTCCAGCTGTCTTTCAGGCATTAGTCAATGATGTCCTGAGAGACATGCTGAACATCTTTGTTTTCGTTTACCTTGACGATATCCTGATTTTTTCACCGTCACTCCAGATTCATGTTCAGCACGTTCGACGTGTCCTCCAGCGCCTTTTAGAGAATTGTCTTTTTGTGAAGGCTGAGAAGTGCACTTTTCATGCCTCCTCCGTCACATTTCTCGGTTCTGTTATTTCCGCTGAAGGCATTAAGATGGATCCCGCTAAGGTCCAAGCTGTCATTGATTGGCCCGTCCCTAAGTCACGCGTCGAGCTGCAGCGCTTTCTCGGCTTCGCGAACTTCTATCGTCGTTTCATCCGTAATTTCGGTCAGGTGGCAGCTCCTCTCACAGCCCTTACTTCTGTCAAGACGTGCTTTAAGTGGTCCGTTTCCGCCCAGGGAGCTTTTGATCTCCTCAAGAATCGTTTTACATCCGCTCCTATCCTTGTTACACCTGACGTCTCTAGACAGTTCGTTGTCGAGGTTGACGCGTCAGAGGTGGGCGTGGGAGCCATTCTTTCTCAGCGCTCCCTCTCTGACGACAAGGTCCACCCATGCGCGTATTTTTCTCATCGCCTGTCGCCGTCGGAACGTAACTATGATGTGGGTAATCGCGAACTGCTCGCCATCCGGTTAGCCCTAGGCGAATGGCGACAGTGGTTGGAGGGGGCGACCGTTCCTTTTGTCGTTTGGACTGACCATAGGAACCTTGAGTACATCCGTTCTGCCAAACGACTTAATGCGCGTCAGGCGCGTTGGGCGCTGTTTTTCGCTCGTTTCGAGTTCGTGATTTCTTATCGTCCGGGCTCTAAGAACACCAAGCCTGATGCTTTGTCTCGTCTCTTCAGTTCTTCAGTAGCCTCCACTGACCCCGAGGGGATTCTCCCTGAGGGGCGTGTTGTCGGGTTGACTGTCTGGGGAATTGAGAGGCAGGTAAAACAAGCGCTCACTCACACTCCGTCGCCGCGCGCTTGTCCTAGGAACCTTCTTTTCGTTCCCGTTCCTACTCGTCTGGCCGTTCTTCAGTGGGCTCACTCTGCCAAGTTAGCCGGCCACCCTGGCGTTCGGGGTACGCTTGCTTCCATTCGCCAGCGTTTTTGGTGGCCCACCCGGGAGCATGACACGCGTCGTTTCGTGGCTGCTTGTTCGGTCTGCGCGCAGACTAAGTCCGGTAACTCTCCTCCTGCCGGCCGTCTCAGGCCGCTTCCTATTCCCTCTCGACCGTGGTCTCACATCGCCTTAGATTTTGTCACCGGACTGCCTTCGTCAGCGGGGAAGACTGTTATTCTTACGGTTGTCGATAGGTTCTCTAAGGCGGCTCATTTCATTCCCCTTGCTAAGCTTCCTTCTGCTAAAGAGACGGCACAAATCATCATCGAGAATGTTTTCAGAATTCATGGCCTTCCGTCAGACGTCGTTTCGGACAGAGGTCCGCAATTCACGTCTCAATTTTGGAGGGAGTTTTGCCGTTTGATTGGGGCTTCCGTCAGTCTCTCTTCCGGCTTTCACCCCCAGTCTAACGGTCAAGCAGAACGGGCCAATCAGACTATTGGTCGCATCTTACGCAGTCTTTCTTTTCGCAACCCTGCGTCTTGGTCAGAACAGCTCCCCTGGGCAGAATACGCCCACAACTCGCTTCCTTCGTCTGCGACCGGGCTATCTCCTTTTCAGAGTAGCCTCGGGTACCAGCCTCCGCTGTTCTCATCTCAGTTCGCCGAGTCCAGCGTCCCCTCCGCTCAGGCTTTTGTCCAACGTTGCGAGCGCACCTGGAAGAGGGTCAGGTCTGCACTTTGCCGTTATAGGGCGCAGACTGTGAGGGCTGCTAATAAGCGTAGAACTAAGAGTCCTAGATATTGTCGCGGTCAGAGAGTTTGGCTCTCCACTCAGAACCTTCCCCTTAAGACGGCTTCTCGCAAGTTGACCCCGCGGTTCATTGGTCCGTTCCGTATTTCTGGGGTCATTAATCCTGTCGCAGTTCGACTTCTTCTTCCGCGATACCTTCGTCGCGTCCACCCGGTCTTCCATGTCTCCTGTATTAAGCCCGTTCTTCGCGCCCCCGCTCGTCTCCCCCCCCCCCCCCCATCCTTGTCGAGGGCGCACCCATCTACAGGGTCCGCAGGATTTTGGACATGCGTCCTCGGGGCCGTGGTCACCAGTACCTTGTCGATTGGGAGGGGTACGGTCCTGAGGAGAGGAGTTGGGTTCCCTCTCGGGACGTGCTGGACCGTGCGCTGATCGAGGATTTCCTCCGTTGCCGCCAGGTATCCTCCTCGAGTGCGCCAGGAGGCGCTCGGTGAGTGGGGGGGTACTGTCATGTTGTGTCTTGTCTCTGTCCTTTCCCTTCACCCTGTCTCCCTCTGCTGGTCGTTGTTAGGTTACCTTTTCTCCCTCGCTTTCTCCCAGCTGTTCCTTGTCTCCTCTAACTACCCATTCACCCCGTTTCCCACCTGTTCCCTTTTTCCCTCTGATTAGGTCCCTATATCTCTCTCTGTTTCTGTTCCTGTCCTTGTCGGATTCTTGTTTGTGTTTCATGCCTGAGCCAGACTATCGTCATGTTTGCTGTAACCTTGTCCTGTCCTGTCGGAATCTGCCGGTCTATCTGAGCCTACCTATGTTTGGTTATTAAAGAAGCTCTGTTTAAGTTAGTTCGCTTTTGGGTCCTCATTCACTCACCATAACAGTTAGATTTTGGTGTGTCATTTTAGGCAAAAAAAAATGTTTTTAAAGGGTACAATCCTACAAAACTCCCCAGTACAGAAGATGCCTTCGTCCAATGACTCTTGTGACTGTAATGGAACTAGTCATGATCAGGGACTAGAGGGAATTTAGACCAACTTCCCTTATGAAATGACACCATATATAGATTCTACAGAGAGGAAGTAGAATCTCAACCCCACTTTAACTTCAGAACATCAAATCAAATTATATTGGTCACATACACATATTTAGCAGATGTTATTACAGGTTTAGCAAAATGCTTGTGATCCTAGCTCCAGCAATTTTGGCTGTGAATTTTTTTTTATTTGACTTTTATTTATCTAGACAAGTCATTTAGGAACAAATTATTACTTACAATGACAGCCTAGGAACAGTGGGTTAACTGCCTTGTTCAGATTGACACCTTGTCAGTTCAGGGATTTGATCTAGTAACCTTCCAGTTACTGGCCCAACACTCTAACCACTAGGCTACCTGCCTCCTCTACACTCTAACCACTAGGCTACCTGCCACCTCTACACTCTAACCACTAGGCTACCTGCCGCCTCTACACTCTAACCACTAGGCTACCTGCCGCCTCTACACTCTAACCACTAGGCTACCTGCCGCCTCTACACTCTAACCACTAGGCTACCTGCAGCCTCTACACTCTAACCACTAGGCTACCTGCCGCCTCTACACTCTAACCACTAGGCTACCTGCCCCCCCCCCCCCCCCCCCCCCCCCCTAGATCTGTTCCCTGACCGGGAATTGAACCAGGGCCGTGGTGGTGAGAGCGCCGAAATCTAACCACTAGCCAGTATGTCATTTATAGGCCTACAATGGATTGCATTGCAGTGAATGGAATGGCTGGAGTAGAAAGTGCCTGTGGATATATAGACCTGTCCTCTATGAAATAAAGGCATATATAGATTCCAGTGGAGGCTGCTGAGGGGAAGCAGGCTCAGTCAGTGGAATGGTATCATACACATAAAACGTTTCCATGTGGTTGATCAAATCAAATCAAATGTTATTTGTCACATGTGCTGAATACAACAGGTGTAGTAGACCTTACAGTGAAATGCTGAATGCAACAGGTGTAGTAGACCTCACAGTGAAATGCTGAATACAACAGGTGTAGTAGACCTCACAGTGAAATGCTGAATACAACAGGTGTAGTAGACCTTACAGTGAAATGCTGAATACAACAGGTGTAGTAGACCTGACAGTGAAATGCTGAATACAACAGGTGTAGTAGACCTGACAGTGAAATGCTGAATACAACAGGTGTAGTAGACCTTACAGTGAAATGCTGAATACAACAGGTGTAGTAGACCTCACAGTGAAAGGCTGAATACAACAGGTGTAGTAGACCTTACAGTGAAATGCTGAATACAACAGGTGTAGTAGACCTCACAGTGAAATGCTGAATACAACAGGTGTAGTAGACCTTACAGTGAAATGCTGAATACAACAGGTGTGGTAGACCTTACAGTGAAATGCTGAATACAACAGGTGTGGTAGACCTTACAGTGAAATGCTGAATACAACAGGTGTAGTAGACCTTACAGTGAAATGCTGAATACAACAGGTGTAGTAGACCTTACAGTGAAATGCTGAATACAACAGGTGTAGTAGACCTGACAGTGAAATGCTGAATACAACAGGTGTAGTAGACCTCACAGTGAAATGCTGAATACAACAGGTGTAGTAGACCTCACAGTGAAATGCTGAATACAACAGGTGTAGTAGACCTCACAGTGAAATGCTGAATACAACAGGTGTAGTAGACCTTACAGTGAAATGCTGAATACAACAGGTGTAGTAGACCTTACAGTGAAATGCTGAATACAACAGGTGTAGTAGACCTTACAGTGAAATGCTGAATACAACAGGTGTAGTAGACCTTACAGTGAAATGCTGAATACAACAGGTGTAGTAGACCTTACAGTGAAATGCTGAATACAACAGGTGTAGTAGACCTTACAGTGAAATGCTGAATACAACAGCTGTAGACCTCACAGTGAGATGCTGAATACAACAGGTGTAGTAGACCTCACAGTGAGATGCTGAATACAACAGGTGTAGTAGACCTTACAGTGAAATGCTGAATACAACAGGTGTAGTAGACCTTAAAATGCTTACTTACAAGCCCTTAACCAACAATGCAGTTTTAAGAAAAAATTAGTGTTAAGTAAAAAATAGATAAGAAAAATAAAAATAAAATCGAAAATAATAATAATTGAAGAGCAGCAGTAAAATACAGTAGCTATATTCGCTACAAGTATTTCGCTACACTCGCATTAACATCTGCTAAACATTGATATACAAGAGGTACCGGTACAGAGTCAATGTGGAGGCTATATACAGGGGGTACCGGTACAGAGTCAATGTGGAGGCTATATACAGGGGGTACCGGTACAGAGTCAATGTGGAGGCTATATACAGGGGGTACCGGTACAGAGTCAATGTGGAGGCTATACACAGGGTGTTATGGTACAGAGTCAATGTGGAGGCTATATACAGGGGGTACCGGTACAGAGTCAATGTGGAGGCTATATACAGGGGGTACCGGTACAGAGTCAATGTGGAGGCTATATACAGGGGGTACCGGTACAGAGTCAATGTGGAGGCTATATACAGGGTGTTACGGTACAGAGTCAGTGTGGAGGCTATATACAGGGGGTACCGGTACAGAGTCAATGTGGAGGCTATATACAGGGTGTTATGGTACAGAGTCAATGTGGAGGCTATATACAGGGGGTACCGGTACAGAGTCAATGTGGAGGCTATATACAGGGAGTACCGGTACAGAGTCAATGTGGAGGCTATATACAGGGTGTTACGGTACAGAGTCAATGTGGAGGCTATATACAGGGGGTACCGGTACAGAGTCAGTGTGCGGGAGCACAAGTTAGTCGAGGTAATATGTACATGTAGGTAGAGGTAAAATGATTATGCATAAATAATAAACAGAGAGCAGCGTAAACTAACATAGTCTGGGTAGCCATTTGATGAGCTGTTCAGGAGTCTTATGGCTTGGGGGTAGAAGCTGTTAAGAAGCCTTTTGGACCTAGACTTGGCGCTCCGGTACCGCTTGCCGTATGGTAGCAGAGAGAACACTCTGTGACTAAGGTGGCTGGAATCTTTGACATTTTTTTTTAGCCTTCCTCTGACACCGCCTGGTTTAGAGGTCCTGGATGGCAGGAAGCTTGGTCCCAGTGATGTACTGGGCCGTACTCACTACCCTCTGTAGTGCCTTGCGGTCGGATACCGCTCCATTGACTCAATTCCAGACATTTTTATGGCCCGCCTCCACTGATAGATGCTGTTGACCCCACTGCGTCTTTTCAACCACACTTGTACCTCTATTTGACATCTAAATATACATTTGCTTTATCTTGTCCAGGTCGCACTTGTACATCAGAACTTGTTCTCAACTGGCCTACCTGGCTAAATAAAGGTGAATGAAAAAAAATATATAATAATAATATATATGTTTTTTTCTCTGCAGTCTCATGTTGTGAACAATCTGGACATTGTATTTTTTTTTCAATAGGGGTTTTTAGAAGCATATTTGTAATTGTTTCAATTAAGTCTTTCTAGCATTTGCTAACAAGCACACTAAAAATGGACATTTACTAAAATGTAATGTATTTTTGAATTAGTTATCCACATTTATGTTTTTTTTTTTTAAACGCGGGCTTTTATTTTGAATGATTCCTCATTACCATACAGGGTGACGTCAGTGTTTGTGCTGCTGGCAGAATACTCGTCTGGTTCGTCTGTATCCACAACACGTAAGTACATAAACAAACACGCTTTGGTCATATATTTGATTGTTTTTCATCTAGACTCACACAGTAACGATAAGACAAGGGTTGACCGTCTAAATGTACATTGAAGAATACATATCTTCGTCTATTTTAGTGCATCGTTGATTGGTCGTGAGGCTTCGTCACAGCTCTAACGTTAGCAATCTAGCTAGCTAGCTAGCCTGTCTTTTTCTAGTGACATTGCAGAACGATATGCATATAAAGCGGTTTTATCTTGATGCACATACACCATTATTTCTAAATACGATTACAATTGAGCATGTAAAAGGCAAAAGCATATTTTATCCAGGCGATTCAGTATTTGCACATCTGTAGCACGCAGCCGGGATCCTACACAAAGAAGCTCTGTTAATACTGTGTTAAACTAATGTTACTTAATAATGTGGTGTCTGGGACATGAAACTGGAAATATAAAATACAGTTTGACAGTTTACTTCCAACATAGTGTTCAGTATTCATTGGTGTGAATGTAACGTTATTCGGGGTAACTAGTTAATTCATGTGCTTTGGAGGCAGGACATTAACCCCACGGTAGTTACCTGTCAAACCATCAGATTGATTTGACAACTATTACCATGTTGAGGTTATTTTTTGTTGTCCAGTTGTTCCCTGATGATGTAGCTACAGTATTAATTTATCTACCTAGCTATCTATACTGAACAAAAATATAAACGCAACAATTTCAGAGATTTTCTTGAGTTTTATATTTCATATAAGGAAATCAATCAAGTGAAATAAATCAATTATGCCCTAATCTATGGATTTCACATGACTGGGGAGGGACACAGCCATTGATGGGCCTGGGAGGGCATATGCCCACCAACTTGGGAGCCAGGCCCAGCCAATCAGAATTAGTTTTCCCCCTCAAAAGGGTGTTATTACAGACATAAATACTCCTCAGTTTCATCAGCTGTCAGGGTGGCTGGTCTCAGACAATCCCTCAGGTGAAGAAGCAGGAAGTGGAGGTCCTGGGCTGGTGTGGTTATACATGGTCTGCGGTTGTGAGGCCGGTTGGACGGACTGACAAATTCTTTAAAATGACGTGGTTGCGGCTTATGCTAGAGAAATAAACATTAAATTATCTGGTGACAGCTCTGGTGGACATTCCTGCAGTCAGCATGCCAATTGCCCATTCCCTCAAAATTTGAGACATCTGTGGCAATGTGTTGTGACAAGTGCACATTTTATTGTCTCCAGTACAAGGTGCACCTGTGTAATGATCACAATGACAGCATACCACCCTGCCTATGAAGGTAAACAGGGTTGGTCCTGGTCAGTCCCAGGATGCGAGACCAGATGCTGCTGGAAGTGGTGTTGGAGGGTCAGTAGGAAGCACTCTTTGGTCTAAAAAAATATCCAAATGCCCCAGGGTAGTGATTGGGGACATTGCCCAGTGTAGGGTTCTGTCTTTTGGATGTTATGTTAAACGGCTGACCTGACTCTGTGGTCACTAAAAGATCCCATGCCACTTATCATAAGAATAGGGGTGTTAACCCCGGTGTCCTGGCTAAATTCCCAATCTGGCCCTCATACCATCATGGCCACCTAATCTTCCCCAGCTTCCAATTGGCTCATTCATCCCCTTCATCTTCTCTGTAACTACCGCCCAGGTCATTGCTGACAATGTGTCCTCAGTCAACTTATCTGGTAAAATAACAAATCTACCTAGCAAGCTATTGGATTTATCTACCTATCTTGCTTCTCTGTTTTTGGCCATATACAGTTGAGGTCAGAAGTTGACATACACCTTAGCCAAATACATTTAAACTCAGTTTTTCACAATTCCTGACATTTAATCATAGTAAAAATTCCCTGTCTTAGGTCAGTTAGGATCACCACTTTATTTTAAAAATGTGAAATGTCAGAATAATAGTAGAGAGAGTGATTTATTTCAGCGTTTATTTCTTTCATCACATTCCCAGTGGGTCAGAAGTTTACATACACTCCATTAGTATTTGGTAGCATTGCCTTTAAAATGTTTAACTTGGGTCAAACGTTTTGGGTAGCCTTCCACTAGCTTCCCACAATAAGTTGGGTGAATTTTGGCCCATTCCTCCTTGACAGAGCTGGTGCAACTGAGTCAGATTTGTAGACCTCCTTGCTCGCACATGCTTGTTCAGTTCTGCCCACAAATTGTCTACAGGATTGAGGTCAGGGCTTTGTGATGGTCACTCCAATACCTTGACTTTGTTGTCCTTAAGCCATTTTGCCACAACTTTGGAAGTATGCTTGGGGTCATTGTCCATTTAGAATACCCATTTGGGACCAAGCTTTAACTTCCTGACTGATGTCTTGAGATGTTGCTTCAATATATCCACATAATTTTTCCCCCTCATGACACCATCTATTTTGTGAAGTGCACCAGTCCCTCCTGCAGCAAAGCACCCCCACAACATGATGCTGCCACCCCCGTGCTTCATGGTTGGGATGGTGTTCTTCGGCTTGCAAGCCTCCCCTTTTCCCTCCAAACATAACGATGGTCATGATGGCCAAACAGTTCTATTTTTGTTTCAGCAGACCAGAGGACATTTCTCCAAAAAGTACGATCTTTGTCCCCATGTGCAGTTGCAAACCATAGTCTGGCTTTTTTATGGCGGTTTTGGAGCAGTGGCTTCTTCCTTGCTGAGCGGCCTTTCAGGTTATGTCGATATAGGACTCGTTTTACTGTGGATATAGATACTTTTGTACCTGTTTCCTCCAGCATCTTCACAAGGCCCTGTGCTGTTGTTCTGGGATTGATTTGCACTTTTCGCACCAAAGTACGTTCATCTCTAGGAGACAGAACACGTCTCCTTCCTGAGTGGTATGACAGCTGCGGGGTCCCATGGTGTTTATACTTGCGTACTATTGTTTGTATAGATGAACGTGGTACCTTCAGGCGTTTGGAAGTTGCTCACAAGGATGAACCAGACTTGTGGAGGTCTACAATTCTTTTTCTGAGGTCTTGGCTGATTTCTTTTGATTTTCCCATGCTGTCAAGCAAAGAGGCACTGAGTTTGAAGGTAGGCCTTGAAATACATCCGCAGGTACACCTCCAATTGACCTTAAATGATGTCAATTAGCCTATCAGAAGCTTCTAAAGCCATGACATAATTGTCTGGAATTTTCCAAGCTGTTTAAAGGCACAGTCAACTTAGTGTATGTAAACTTCTGACCCACTGGAATTGTGATACAGTGAATTATAAATGAAATAATCTGTCTTTAAACAGTTGTTGGAAAAATTACTTGTGTCATGCACAAAGTTGATGTCCTAACTGACTTGCCAAAACTATAGTTTGTTAACAAGAAATTTGTGGAGTGGTTGAAAAACAAGTTTTAATGACTCCAACCTAAGTGTATGTAAACTTCTGACTTTAACAAACCCTGAGGTGCCTTATTGCTGTTGTAAACTGGTTACTAACGTAACTAGAACAGTAAAGAAAATGTTTTGTCATACCCGTGGTATACGGTCTGATATACCATGGCTTTCAGCCAATGGTACATCAACTATGTATTTTTTTTGATGCTAACCAAAAGTAAACTGTGTGCCTGTGTGTTTGGTCCATTTTAATGATGCTAATGTTTTTTTATTCCAGGTTGGGAGTATGACACAGACAGTGCAGACGAATGGGGTGCAGCCCCTCAGTAAGACATGGGAACTCAGTCTGTATGAGCTACAGAGGACTCCACAGGTAGGGGAGCACATTTACTGTAACACCTCTCTGTCTCTGAGCTACAGAGGACTCCGCAGGTAGGGGAGCACATTTATTGTAACACCTCTCTGTCTCTGAGCTACAGAGGACTCCACAGGTAGGGGAGCACATTTACTGTAACACCTCTCTGTCTCTGAACTACAGAGGACTCCGCAGGTAGGGGAGCACATTTACTGTAACACCTCTCTGTCTCTGAGCTACAGAGGACTCCGCAGGTAGGGTTGCTTTTCATTTTTAGTTTTAAAGTGTTATTACGTAGATTTCCGTGTTTCACAGATCAGGGTTCGTATATATGTCCTGACATGGCTGCAGACACCGAACACCATCACTAGCTGCATTAGACTTAGCCCTAGTTCACCCGCCTGGTACCGTAGAGTGGAGGCGGAGCCGTCTGGTGCCGTAGAGCGGAGGCGGAGCCGCCCTGGTGCCGTAGAGCGGAGGCGGAGCCGCCCTGGTGCCGTAGAGCGGAGGCGGAGCCGCCCTGGTGCCGTAGAGCGGAGGCGGAGCCGCCCTGGTGCCGTAGAGCGGAGGCGGAGCCGCCCTGGTGCCGTAGAGCGGAGGCGGAGCCGCCCTGGTGCCGTAGAGCGGAGGCGGAGCCGCCCTGGTGCCGTAGAGCGGAGGCGGAGCCGCCCTGGTGCCGTAGAGCGGAGGCGGAGCCGCCCTGGTGCCGTAGAGCGGAGGCGGAGCCGCCCTGGTGCCGTAGAGCGGAGGCGGAGCCGCCCTGGTGCCGTAGAGCGGAGGCGGAGCCGCCCTGGTGCCGTAGAGCGGAGGCGGAGCCGCCCGGGTGCCGTAGAGCGGAGGCGGAGCCGCCCGGGTGCCGTAGAGCGGAGGCGGAGCCGCCCTGGTGCCGTAGAGTGTGCCTCCTCTGACTTTTGGCGATAGTTTGGCAGCTCTTTTCTGAGCGGTGCGGCTGAAACCCGCCTCTCCCACGCAGCGCACCGTCAGGAGAAATGGTAATGCAGATAAAGGTACCACATCCACAGTGGAAGCACAGTAATGGCCTTGGATTGGCAGGTGGAGGACTTCTGTGAGGAGGGGAGCAGCTCTGTTTCAGTTATAAGGTCTGAGGGGGTGTGGGATATGGCCAATTTACCACGGCTAAGGGCTGTGCTAAAGCACGACACAACGCGGAGTGCCTGGATACAGCCCTTAGCCGTGGTATATTGGCTATATACAACAAACCCTTGAGGTGCCTTATTGCTGTTATAAACTGGTTACTAACGTAGTGTTTTGTCATACCCGTGGTATACTGTCTCAAATACCATTGCTTTCAGCCAATCAGCATTCAGGGCTCGAACCACCCAGTTTATAATATACGGTATTGATCACGGCATAGGCTAGCCAATCAGTTCAGATATTACAGGAAGGCTCCTCATGGATTCCTTTGTAAAACGGAGTTCTGAAATCTGAAGACATTACGTTAACCGAGACTCCTCAAATGCGTCATATTCACTGTTTCCAACATGAGCTTCTGTGTGAATCGGCTTTTTAGTGTAATAAACCCAGTGGTTTCTTTAGGTGGATGATGAGGCGCTGTATGAATCTAAAAATTAAAAATAAGAAATTGTAACCCTTGGTGAATCTCTATTCCCTAGTTTCCTTTTGTGTTGGTGTGTGTCTTCCGACATCATACCATGCCTTCGGAAAGTATTCAGACCCCTGGACTTTTTCCACATTTTGTTACGTTACAGCCTTAATCTAAAATGGATGAGGAAAATGTTGATTTAACCCATCTACACGTAATACCACATAATTACAAACAGTTTTTACATTTTTTGTAGAATAAAAAAACATAAATGCCTTATTTACGTAAGTATTCAGATTCTTTGCTTTGAGACTCGAAATTGAGCTCAGGTGCATCCTGTTTCCATTGATGATCCTTGAGATGTTTCTACAACTTGATTGGTCTCCACCTGTGGTAAATTCAATTGATTGGACATGATTTGGAAAGGCACACACCTGTCTATATAAGGTTCCACAGTTGACAGTGCATGTCAGAGCAAAAACCAAGCCATGAGGTCGAAGAGCTCAGAGACAGGATTGTGTCGAGGCACAGATCTGCGGGAATGGTACCAACAAATGTCTGCAGCATTGAAGGTCCCCAAGAACACAGCGGCCTCCATCATTCTTAAATGGAAGAAGTTTGGAACCACCAAGACTCTTCCTAGAGCTGGCGGCCCGGCCAAACTGAGCAATCAGAGGACAAGGTCTGGGAGGTGGTCTGGGAGGTGACCAAGAACCCGATGGTCACTGGCAAAGCTCTAGAGATCCTCTGTGGAGATGGCAGAACCTTCCAGAAGAACACTCATCTCTGCAGCACTCCACCAATCAGGCCTTTATGGTAGAGTGGTCAGATGGAAGCCACTCCTCAGTAAAAGGCACATGACAGCCCACTTGGAGTTTGCCAAAAGGCACCTAAAAGACTCTGACCATGATCTGGAGGAAACCTGGCACCATCCCTACGGTGAAGCATGGTGGTGGCAGCATCATGCTGTGGGGATGTTTTTCAGCGGCAGGGACTGAGAGACTAGTCAGGATAGAGGTAAAGATGAACGGAGCAAAGTACAGAGAGATCCTTGATGAAAACCTGCTCCAGAGCGCTCAGGACCTCAGATTGGGGTGAAGGTTCACCTTCCAACAGGACAACGACCCAAAGCACACAGCCAAGATAACGCAGCAGTGGCTTTGGGACAAGTCTCTGAATGTCTTTGAGTGGCCCAGCCAGAGCCTGGACTTGGAGAGAGCTGAAAATAGCTGTGCAGAAATCCGCCCCATCCAACCTGACAGAGCTTGAGGATCTGCAGAGAAGAATGGGAGAAACTCCCCAAATACAGGTGTGCCAAGCTTGTAGCGTCATACCCAAGAAGACTTGAGGCTGTAATCGCTGCCAAAGGTGCTTCAACAAAGTACCTAGTAAAGGGTCTGAATACTTATGTGATATTTCATTATTTATTTATAATCTATACATTTGCTTTGTCAATATGAGGTATTGTGTGTAGATTGAGGGGGGAAAACAATTAAATCCATTTTAGAATAAGACTGTGAAGTAACAAAAAGTCAAGGGGTCTGAATACCCCATCCCCTGTGCAGGAGGCTATATAGGACCAGAGTAAGTATATAGGTTACTATATATAGGACCAGAGTAAGGTATATGTTTTCCTCTGTCCCCCCCGTACAGGAGGCCATCACAGATGGGCTGGAGATAGCGGTGTCTCCCAGGAGCCTCCACAGTGAGCTGATGTGTCCCATCTGTCTGGACATGCTGAAGAACACCATGACAACCAAGGAATGTCTGCACCGCTTCTGTGCCGACTGCATCATCACCGCCCTCCGATCAGGGTATGTACCCCTAACCTACCCTAAAGTAACCATACCTACCCTAAAGTAACCTACCCTAAAGTAACCTAACCTACCCATCATCACCGCCCTCCTATCAGGGTATGTACCCATACCCCAACCTACCCTAAAGTAACCTACCCTACCTATCATCACCGCCCTCCTATCAGGGTATGTACCCATACCCCAACCTACCCTAAAGTAACCTCACCTACCCATCATCACGCCCTCTGATCAGGGTATGTACCCCTAACCTACCCTGAAGTAACCTACCCTAAAGTAACCAACACTAACCTACCCTAAAGTAACCTACCCTAAAGTAACAATACCTACCCATCATCACCGCCCTCAGATCAGGGTATGTACCCCTAACCTACCCTAAAGTAAACTACCCTAAAGCAATCAACCCTAACCTACCCTAAAGTAACCTACCCTAAAGTAAACTACCCTAAAGCAACCAACCCTAACCTACCCTAAAGTAACCTACCCTAAAGTAACTTACCCTAAAGTAAACTACCCTAAAGTAACCAACCCTAACCTACCCTAAAGTAAGGTGGTAACCTACCCTAACCTACCCTAAAGTAAGGTGGTAACCTACCCTGAAGTAACCTACCCTAAAGTAACCTACCCTAAAGTAAGGTGGTAACCTACCCTAAAGTAACCAACCCAACCCTAACCTACCCTACTCTAACCTACCCTAAAGTAACCAACCCTACTCTAACCTACCCTAAAGTAACCAACCCTACCCTAACATACCCTAAAGTAACCAACCCTACGCTAACCTACCCTAAAGTAACCAACCCTAACCTACCCTAAAGTAACCTACCCTAAAGTAACCTACCCTAAAGTAATCTACCCTAAAGTAACCAACCCTAAAGTAACCTACCCTAACGTAACCAACCCTAACCTACCCTAAAGTAACCAACCCTAACCTACCCTAAAGTAACCTACCCTAACCTACCCTAAATCAACCTAACCTAAAGTAACCAACCCCAAACTACCCTAAAGTAACCAACCCTAAACTACCCTAAACTAACCTAGCTTAAACTATCCTAAACTAACCTAGCCTAAAGTAACCCAGCCTACCCTAAAGGAACCTAGCCTAGCCTGGCCTAAAGTAACCCAGCCTACCCTAAAGGAACCTAGACTAACCTGACCTAAAGTAACCCACCTACCCTAAAGGAACCTAGCCTAGCCTGACCTAAAGTAACCCACCTACCCTAAAGGAACCTAGCCTACCCTAAAGTAACCTAGCCTACCCTAAAGTAACCCAGCCTACCCTAAAGGAACCTAGCCTAACCTGACCTAAAGTAACCCAGCCTACCCTAAAGTAACCCAGCCTACCCTAAAGGAACCTAGCCTAACCTGACCTAAAGTAACCCAGCCTACCCTAAAGGAACCTACCCTAAAGCAACCTAACCTGACCTAAACTAACCCAGCCTACCCTAAAGTAACCCAGCCTACCCTAAAGGAACCTAGCCTAACCTGACCTAAAGTTACCCACCTACCGTAAAGGAACCCAGCCTACCCTAAAGGAACCCAGCCTACCCTAAAGGAACCTAGCCTAACTTGACCTAAAGTAACCCACCTACCCTAAAGTAACTTAGCCTACCCTAAAGGAACCTAGCCTAACCTGACCTAAAGTTACCCACCTACCCTAAAGGAACCTAGCCTACCCTAAAGTAACCCAGCCTACCCTAAAGGAACCTAGCCTAACCTGTCCTAAAGTTACCCACCTACCCTAAAGGAACCTAGCCTACCCTAAAGGAACCTAGCCTAACCTGACCTAAAGTTACCCACCTACCCTAAAGGAACCTAGCCTAACCTGACCTAAAGTAACCCACCTACCCTAAAGGAACCTAGCCTACCCTAAAGTAACCCAGTCTACCCTAAAGGAACCTAGCCTAACCTGACCTAAAGTTACCCATCTACCCTAAAGGAACCTAGCCTACCCTAAAGGAACCTACCCTAAAGGAACCTAGCCTAACCTGACCTAAAGTAACCCAGCCTACCCTAAAGGAACCTACCCTAAAGGAACCTAGCCTAACCTGACCTAAAGTTACCCACCTACCCTAAAGGAACCAAGCCTACCCTAAAGGAACCCCAGCCTACCCTAAAGGAACCTAGCCTACCCTAAAGTAACTTAGCCTACCCTAAAGGAACCTAGCCTACCCTAAAGGAACCTAGCCTTACCTGACCTAAAGTAACCCAGCCTACCCTAAAGGAACCCAGCCTACCCTAAAGGAACCTAGCCTAACCTGACCTAAAGGAACCTAGCCTAACCTGACCTAAAGGAACCTAGCCTAACCTGACCTAAAGGAACCTAGCCTACCCTAAAGGAACCTAGCCTACCCTAAAGGAACCTAGCCTACCCTAATGGAACCTAGCCTACCCTAAAGGAACCTAGCCTAACCTGACCTAAAGTTACCCACCTACCCTAAAGGAACCTAGCCTAACCTGACCTAAAGTAACCCAGCCTACCCTAAAGTAACCCAGGCTACCCTAAAGGAACCTAGCCTTACCTGACCTAAAGTAACTTAGCCTAGCCTGACCTAGAGTAACTTAGCCTAGCCTGACCTCTAGTAACTTAGGTTACTTTAGGTCAGGCTAGGCTAACTACCTCTAACTAGTCTTGTGCTGACTGCATCATCATTGCATTCAGATCAGGGTAAAGGTTATGATAAAGATTTGTTATGTAGCCTAACCATGTTCACATGATGCTCCTCAGTTTGAGCAGAAAGCAACACGACATGCCACTGTTGACACTAATCTATCCGTTTGGTCTCAGACACTGATTATTTTTGTTGTATTTATCAAAGTCCTGATTGACAGCAGATATCTGTTGTTACACAGGACGTCATCACCACCACCACAGGGTTGATGTCCTGTATAACAAGGGGGTCAGGCTCTGACCTGCCTGGTAAAGAACAACTTAAAAGGGCTCGCTCGGTCTAACTCTGTCTGTTCCCCCTAGCAACAAGGAATGCCCTACGTGCAGGAAGAAGCTGGTGTCTAAGCGGTCCCTGCGGCCGGACCCTAACTTTGATGCCCTCATCAGTAAGATCTACCCCAGCAGAGATGAGTACGAGGCCCACCAGGAGAGGGTTCTGGCCCGCATCTCCAAACACAACAACCAGCAGGCCCTGTCCCACAGCATCGAGGAGGGCCTCAAGATACAGGCCATGAACAGGTACTGTACCCTGACCTTTAACCTCTAACCCCTGTCCCACAGCATCGAGGAGGGCCTCAAGATACAGGCCATGAACAGGTACTGTACCCTGACCTCTAAACCCTAACCCCTGTCCCACAGCATTGAGGAGGGCCTCAAGATACAGGTACTGTACCCTGACCTCTAAACCCTAACCCCTGTCCCACAGCATCGAGGAGGGCCTCAAGATACAGGCCATGAACAGGTACTGTACCCTGACCTCTAAACCCTAACCCCTGTCCCACAGCATCGAGGAGGGCCTCAAGATACAGGTACTGTACCCTGACCTTTAAACCCTAACCCCTGTCCCACAGCATCGAGGAGGGCCTCAACATACAGACCATGACTGTCCTGCTCCTCACTATTTCCCATTTCGGTGTCTCCTCACCAACAGAAACTATGATGTCTCCTAACCAACAGAAACTATGATGTCTCCTAACCAACAGAAACTATGATGTCTCCTAACCAACAGAAACTATGATGTCTCCTAACCAACAGAAACTATGATGTCTCCTCACTAACAGAAACTATGATGCAGAATATGTTTCTGGAACTATGTTCTTGAATGTTACTTTATCAAAATCCTCTCTGATCTTCCCTCCTCCCACCACTGGGTGTCCCCACCTCCCTCCAGGCTGCAGCGAGGGAAGAAGCACCAGCTGGAGAACGGGAGTGGGCTGGAGGACAACGGTGACTCCTCCCACTGCAGCAACGCCTCCGTCCACTCTAACCAGGTACAAGGATACCTTCATTCCCATGTAGGGTAGCAAAATTCTGGTAACTTCCCCCAAATTCCCAGGTTTATCAGAAATCCCGGTTGGAAAATTCCCAGGATCAGGGGGGGGGGGGGGGGGGCTGGAAACCTCCCACTGGGACTCTTGATTAAAGGAGCTGGGGGGGTTTTCAACCCTAATCACATCTATCAAATACCTAAACGGCAATCAGTAAAGTTGAGCTGTGTTAGTACGCCTCTGACATAATGTGTAAGGGTTATGTATGTGCCTATACGAGACGTGTGTGACATGGGATGGGTTAGCGTGCAATGTAATGTACTGTTATTATGACGCGATAACAATGCATGCATACAAATATACATTTTGTTGAGTAAAGATCAATCCCACCAGGAACGTGACACCAGGAACGTGACACCAGGAACGTTCTCCTGTCTTCCTGCTGTTACATGTTATCCCCTGGGTTGTACTCAGCGAGTCTTTCCCCCCCAATAAATGTAAAGCAGGAGGCGGGGCCGAGCATCAAGCGCACCAAGACGTCAGATGACTCTGGTCTGGACATGGACAACGCTACAGAGAACGGAGGGGGAGGGGACGTGGCCATGGACGGAGCCAGCGAGATAGAACTGGTGTTCTGTCCTCATCCTACGCTCATGGACAAGGAGGACACCGTGCAGACCAGGTGGCTTTGTGGGAGGGGATAACGTGTGGGAGGGGTTAACGTGTGGGAGGGAGGGGTTAATGTGTGAGAGGGAGGGAGGGGTTAGCGTGTGGGAGGGGCATAACATGTGGGAGGGGTTAATGTGTGGGAGGGAGGAGGGGCATAACGTGTGGGAGGGGCATAACGTGTGGGAGGGGGGAGGGGCATAACGTGTGGGAGGGAGGAGGGGCATCACGTGTGGGAGGGGCATAATGTGTGGGAGGGAGGAGGGGTTAACGTGTGGGAGGGAGGGGGGGTTAACGTGTGGGAGGGAGGGGGGGGTTAACGTGTGGGAGGGAGGGAGGGGGGTTAACGTGTGGGAGGGAGGGAGGGGGGTTAACGTGTGGGAGGGAGGGAGGGGGGTTAACGTGTGGGAGGGAGGGAGGGGGGTTAACGTGTGGGAGGGAGGGAGGGGGGTTAACGTGTGGGAGTGAGGGGGGGGGTTAACGTGTGGGAGGGGGGGGGGGGGTTAACGTGTGGGAGGGAGGGGGGGGGGTTAATGTGTGGGAGGGAGGGGGGGGGTTAATGTGTGGGAGGGAGGGTTAACGTGTGGGGGGTTAACGTGTGGGGGGGGTTAACGTGTGGGAGGTAGGAGGGGTTAACGTGTGGGAGGGAGGGGTTAACGTGTGGGCGGTGGGGGGGTTAATGTGTGGGGTGGAGGAGGGGGGTTAACGTGTGGGGGGGAGGAGGGGCATAACGTGTGGGAGGGAGGGAGGGGTTAACGTGTGGGAGGTGGGAGGGGTTAACTTGTGGGAGAGGTTAACGTGTGGGAGGGGATACTTGTGTGTTGTTGTCTAAGTCTCTGGTCCAAGACCCCTGGCTGAAGACATTAAGTAACACTTGTGTGTGGTAGTGTTGAGTTTGTTCCCAGGTACATCAAGACGTCGGGTAACGCCACAGTGGACCACCTGTCTAAGTACCTGGCTGTGCGTCTGGCTCTGGAGGAACTGAGGAAGAACGGAGAGGCCAGCCCTGTCAATGTAGACGCTGCCTCAGAGAAACAATACACCATTTATATCCCTACAGCCAACGGCCAGTTCACGGTAATAATACAATATATTACTACAATACACCATTTATATCCCTACAGCCAACGGCCAGTTCACGGTAATAATACAATATACTACTACAATACACCATTTATATCCCTACAGCCAACGGCCAGTTCACGGTAATGATACAATATATTACTACAAATACTACTACAATACACCATTTATATCCCTACAGCCAACGGCCAGTTCACGGTAATGATACAATATATTACTACAAATACTACTACAATACACCATTTATTTCCCTACAGCCAACGGCAAGTTCACGGTAATGATACAATATATTACTACAAATACTACTACAATACACCATTTATATCCCTACAGCCAACGGCAAGTTCACGGTAATGATACAATATATTACTACAAATACTACTACAATAAACCATTTATATCCCTACAGCCAAAGGCCAGTTCACGGTAATAATACAATATACTACTACAAATACTACTACAATAAACCATTTATATCCCTACAGCCAACGGCCAGTTCACGGTAATGATACAATATATTACTACAAATACTACTACAATACACCATTTATATCCCTACAGCCAACGGCAAGTTCACGGTAATGATACAATATATTACTACAAATACTACTACAATACACCATTTATATCGCTACAGCCAACGGCCAGTTCACGGTAATAATACAATATACACTGCTCAAAAAATAAAGGGAACACTAAAATAACACATCCTAGATCTGAATGAATGAAATATTCTTATTAAATACTTTTTTCTTTACATAGTTGAATGTGCTGACAACAAAATCACACAAAAATTATCAATGGAAATCAAATTTATCAACCCATGGAGGTCTGGATTTGGAGTCACACTCAAAATTAAAGTGGAAAACCACACTACAGGCTGATCCAACTTTGATGTAATGTCCTTAAAACAAGTCAAAATGAGGCCCAGTAGTGTGTGTGGCCTCCACGTGCCTGTATGACCTCCCTACAACGCCTGGGCATGCTCCTGATGAGGTGGCGGATGGTCTCCTGAGGGATCTCCTCCCAGACCTGGACTAGAGCATCCACCAACTCCTGGACAGTCTGTGGTGCAACGTGGCGTTGGTGGATGGAGCGAGACATGATGTCCCAGATGTGCCCAATTGGATTCAGGTCTGGTGAACGGGTGGGCCAGTCCATAGCATCAATGCCTTCCTCTTGTAGGAACTGCTGACACACTCCAGCCACATGAGGTCTAGCATTGTCTTGCATTAGGAGGAACCCAGGGCCAACCGCACCAGCATACGGTCTCACAAGGGGTCTGAGGATCTCATCTCGGTACCGAATGGCAGTCAGGCTACCTCTGGCGAGCACATGGAGGGCTGTGCGGCCCCCCAAAGAAATGCCACCCCACACCATGACTGACCCACCGCCAAACCGGTCATGCTGGAGGATGTTGCAGGCAGCAGAACGTTCTCCACGGCGTCTCCAGACTGTCACGTCTGTCACATGTGCTCAGTGTGAACCTGCTTTCATCTGTGAAGAGCACAGGGCGCCAGTGGCGAATTTGCCAATCTTGGTGTTCTCTGGCAAATGCCAAATGTCCATCACGGTGTTGGGCTGTAAGCACAACCCCCACCTATGGATGTCGGGCCCTCATACCACCCTCATGGAGTCTGTTTCTGACCGTTTGAGCAGACACATGCACATTTGTGGCCTGCTGGAGGTCATTTTGCAGGGCTCTGGCAGTGCTCCTCCTGCTCCTCCTTGTACAAAGGCGCAGGTAGCGGTCCTGCTGCTGGGTTGTTGCCCTCCTATGTCCCCGCCACGTCTCCTGATGTACTGGCCTGTCTCCTGGTAGCACCTCCATGCTCTGGACACTACGCTGACAGACACAGCAAACCTTCTTGCCACAGCTCGCATTGATGTGCCATCCTGGATGAGCTGCATGACCTGAGCCACTTGTGTGGGTTGTAGACGCCGTCTCATGCTACCACTAGAGTGAAAGCACCGCCAGCATTCAAAAGTGACCAAAACATCAGCCAGGAAGCATAGAAACTGAGAAGTGGTCTGTGGTCACCACCTCTAGAACCACTCCTTTATTGGGGGTGTCTTGCTAATTGCCTATGATTTCCACCTGTTGTCTATTCCATTTGCACAACAGCATGTGAAATGTATTGTCAATCAGTGTTGCTTCCTAAGTGGACAGTTTGATTTCACAGACGTGTGATTGACTTGGAGTTACATTGTGTTGTTTAAGGGTTCCCTTTATTTTTTTGAGCAGTGTATTACTACAAATACTACTACAATACACCATTTATATCCCTACGGCCAATTCACGGTAATAATACAATATACTACTACAATACACCATTTATATCCCTACAGCCAACGGCCAGTTCACGGTAGTAATACAATATACTACTACAAATACATCTACAATACACCATTTATATCCCTACCACTGTTACTGCTACTTCCACTGCAATTACTACTAATACTATCACTATTACTATCAATATTACTGATGCTACGACCAGTATTATTACTACTGCTACTATTACTACTGCTATTATTAATATCACTACCACTACTATTACTACTGCTATTATTAATATCACTACCACTACTATTACTACTGCTATTATTAATATCATTACCACTACTATTACTACTGCTATTATTATCACTACCACTACTATTACTACTGCTATTATTAATATCACTACCACTACTATTACTACTGCTATTATTACTATCACTATTACTATCACTACTATTACTTTCACTACTATTACTACCACTATCACTACTATTACTACCACTATTACTACTATTACTATCACTACTATTACTACTACTATTACTACTATTACTTTCACTACTATTACTACCACTATCACTACTATTACTACCACTATTACTACTATTACTATCACTGCTACCACTACTATTACTACTACTATTACTATCACTACTATTACCACCACTATTACAACTATTAATATCACTACTATTACTACTACTATTACTTTCACTACTATTACTACTACTATTACTACTATTACTTTCACTACTATTACTACCACTATCACTACTATTACTACCACTATCACTACTATTACTACCACTACTACTATTACTACCACTATTACTACTATTACTACCACTATTACTACTATTACTATCACTATTACTACTACCACTATTACTACTATTACTATCACTACTATTACTATCACTATTACTACCACTATTACTACTATTACTATCACTATTACTACTATTACTACCACTATTATTACTATTACTACCACTATTACTACTATTACTATCACTATTACTACCACTATTACTACTATTACTATCACTACTATTACTATCACTACTATTACTATCGCTATTACTACCACTATCACTACTATTACTATCACTATTACTATCACTATTACTACCACTATTACTACTATTACTACCACTATTACTACCACTCCTACTACTATTACTACCACTATCGCTACTATTACTACCACTATTACTACTATTACTATTACTATCACTACTATTACTATCACTATTACTATCGCTATTACTATCACTATTACTACTATTACTACTGCTACTATTACTATCACTACTACTATTACTATCACTACTATAACCATCACTACTATTACTACCACTATTACTACCACTATCACTACTATAACTATTACTACTATTACTACTGCTACTATTACTATCACTACTATTACTACCACTATCACGACTATTACTACCACTATTACTATCACTACTATTACTACTGATATTATTACTACCACTATTACTTCCACTATTACTAATATTACTATCACTACTACTACTACTTCTACTATCACTACTATTACTACCACGATTACTACTATTACTATCACTACTATTACTATCACTATTACTATCACTACTATTACTACTGCTACTATTACTTTCACTGCTATTACTACCACTATTACTACCACTAGTATTACTACTGATATTATTACTATCACTACCATTACTATTACTACTGCTATTATTACTATCACCATTACTACTATTACTACCACTATTACTACCACTATTACTACTATTACTACCACTATTGCTACTACCACTATTACTACTATTACTATCACTACCACTACTGCTATTATAACTATCACTACTATTACTACTATTACTATTACTACTATTACTATCACTACTATTACTACCACTATCACTACTATTACTATCACTACTATTACTACTATTACTATCACTATCACTACCACTATTACTACTATTACTATCGCTACCACTACCACTATCACTACTATTACTACCACTATTGCTACTACCACTATTACTACTACCACTGTTGCTATTACTACTATTACTACCACTATTACTACTATTACTATCACTACCATTACTATTACTACTGCTATTATTGCTATCACTATCACTACCACTATCACGACTATTACTATCACTACCACTACTGCTATTATAACTATAACTACTATTACTACTATTACTATCACTACTATTACTATCATTACTATTACTACTATTACTATCACTACTATTACTACCACTATCACTAATGTTACTACTGTTACTATAACTACTATTACTACTATTACTATCACTACTATTACTATCATTACTATTACTACTATTACTATCACTACTATTACTACCACTATTACTATCACTACCACTATCACTACTATTACTACTACCACTATTACTACCACTATTACTACTATTACTACCACTATTGCTACTACCACTATTACTACTACCACTATTGCCATTACTACTATTACTACCACTATTACTACTATTACTATCACTACCATTACTATTACTACTGCTATTATTACTATCACTATCACTACCACTATCACGACTATTACTATCACTACCACTACTGCTATTATAACTATAACTACTATTACTACTATCACTACTATTACTATCATTACTATTACTACTATTACTATCACTACTATTACTACCACTATCACTACTGTTACTACTGTTACTATAACTACTATTACTACTATTACTATCACTACTATTACTATCATTACTATTACTACTATTACTACCACTATCACTACTATTACTATCACTACCACTATCACTACTATTACTACTACCACTATTACTACCACTATTACTACTATTACTACCACTATTGCTACTACCACTATTACTACTACCACTATTGCCATTACTACTATTACTACCACTATTACTACTATTACTATCACTACCATTACTATTACTACTGCTATTATTACTATCACTATTACTACTATTACTACCACTATCACTACTATTACTATCACTACCACTACTGCTATTATAACTATTACTACTATTACTATCACTACTATTACTACTATTACTATCACTACTATTACTACCACTATCACTACTATCACTACTATTACTACCACTATCACTACTATTACTATCACTACTATTACTATCACTACTATTACTACCACTATCACTACTATTACTATCACTACCACTATCACTACTATTACTATCACTACTATTACTATCACTACTATTACTATCACTACTATTACTATCACTACTATCACTACTATTACTATCACTACTATTTCTACCACTACCACTACTATTACTATCACTACTACTATTACTACTATTACTATCACTATCACTACCACTATCACTTCTATTACCATCACTATCACTACCACTACCACTATTACTACTATTACTATCACTACCACTATCACTACCACTGTCACTACTATTACTATCACTACCACTATCACTACTATTACTATCACTACCACTATTACTACTACCACTATTACTACCACTATTACTACTATTACTACCACTATTGCTACTACCACTATTACTACTACCACTATTGACATTACTACTATTACTACCACTATTACTACTATTACTATCACTACCATTACTATTACTACTGCTATTATTACTATCACTATTACTACTATTACTACCACTATCACTACTATTACTATCACTACCACTATCACTACTATTACTACTACCACTATTACTACCACTATTACTACTATTACTACCACTATTGCTACTACCACTATTACTACTACCACTATTGCCATTACTACTATTACTACCACTATTACTACTATTACTATCACTACCATTACTATTACTACTGCTATTATTACTATCACTATTACTACTATTACTACCACTATCACTACTATTACTATCACTACCACTACTGCTATTATAACTATTACTACTATTACTATCACTACTATTACTACTATTACTATCACTACTATTACTACCACTATCACTACTATCACTACTATTACTACCACTATCACTACTATTACTATCACTACTATTACTACCACTATCACTACTATTACTATCACTACCACTATCACTACTATTACTATCACTACTATTACTATCACTACTATTACTATCACTACTATTACTATCACTACTATCACTACTATTACTATCACTACTATTTCTACCACTACCACTACTATTACTATCACTACTACTATTACTACTATTACTATCACTATCACTACCACTATCACTTCTATTACCATCACTATCACTACCACTACCACTATTACTACTATTACTATCACTACCACTATCACTACCACTGTCACTACTATTACTATCACTACCACTATCACTACTATTACTATCACTACCACTATTACTACTACCACTATTACTACCACTATTACTACTATTACTACCACTATTGCTACTACCACTATTACTACTACCACTATTGACATTACTACTATTACTACCACTATTACTACTATTACTATCACTACCATTACTATTACTACTGCTATTATTACTATCACTATTACTACTATTACTACCACTATCACTACTATTACTATCACTACCACTACTGCTATTATAACTATTACTACTATTACTATCACTACTATTACTACTATTACTATCACTACTATTACTACCACTATCACTACTATCACTACTATTACTACCACTATCACTACTATTACTATCACTACTATTACTATCACTACTATTACTACCACTATCACTACTATTACTATCACTACCACTATCACTACTATTACTATCACTACTATTACTATCACTACTATTACTATCACTACTATCACTACTATTACTATCACTACTATTTCTACCACTACCACTACTATTACTATCACTACTACTATTACTACTATTACTATCACTATCACTACCACTATCACTTCTATTACCATCACTATCACTACCACTACCACTATTACTACTATTACTATCACTACCACTATCACTACCACTGTCACTACTATTACTATCACTACCACTATCACTACTATTACTATCACTACCACTATTACTACTACCACTATTACTACCACTATTACTACTATTACTACCACTATTGCTACTACCACTATTACTACTACCACTATTGCTATTACTACTATTTCTACCACTATTACTACCACCACTATTACCACTATTACTACTATTACTACTACTGATACTTCCACTATTACTCTATTACTGCCACTATTACTCTATTACTACCTCTACTACTACCACTATTACTACCACTATTACTGCTATTACTGACACTATCACTACCACTATTACTACCACTATTATTACTATTACTACCACTATTACTACCACTATCACTACCACTATTACTACTATTACTACCACTATCACTACCACTATTACTACCACTATTACTGCTATTACTGACACTATTACTACTATTATTACTACCACTATTATTACTATTACTACCACTATTACTACCACTATCACTACCACTATTACTACTATTACTACCACTATCACTACCACTATTACTACCACTATTACTGCTATTACTGACACTATTACTACTATTATTACTACCACTATTATTACTATCACTACCACTATTACTACCACTATCACTACCACTATTACTACTATTACTACCACTATTACTACTACCACTATTACTACGATTACTACCGCTATTACTCTGTTACTACCACTATTACTACTACCACTATTACTACTACCACTATTACTATTACTACTACCACTATTACTACTACCACTATTACTATTATTACTATTACTACTATTACTACTACTATTACTACCACTACTATTACTACCACTATTACTGCTATTACTGACGCTATTACTACTATTACTACCACTATCACTACTATTACTACCACTATCACTACTTTTACTATCACTGTCACTACTATTACTATCTCTACTAGTAGTGATAGTGGTGGCCTGTGTTAAACATTTAGGATCCCATGGTTTAACAGCCCTCCTATCCAGAGAGACGTAAGAGGGTCAAGTATGTCAATCAGTATTTCCTGGTGACCTTTACCCTAGTGTTATCTCCTCTCACTCTTGGTGAGGTGAGCTTGTCTATCTGTATCTTGTGAACTGTGGGAAACATTTCCTCCTGAGGATGATGAACATCAACCAATCATCTGTCCTCTAGGTGCTGAACGGGTCTTTCTCTCTGGAGCTTGTCAGTGAGAAGTACTGGAAGGTGAACAAACCCATGGAGCTGTACTTCGCCCCCACCAAGGAGCACAAGTAGACCGCCTGGAGTACACCTGGGGGGGTAGACCGCCTGGAGTACACCTGGAGCACACCTGGGGGGGTAGACCACCTGGAGTACACCTGGGGGGTAGACCACCTGGAGTACACCTGGAGCACACCTGGGGGGGTAGACCACCTGGAGCACACCTGGGGGGGTAGACCAACTGGAGTACACCTGGGGGGGTAGACCAACTGGAGTACACCTGGGGGTAGATCACCTGGAGTACACCTGGGGGTAGATCACCTGGAGTACACCTGGGGGTAGATCACCTGGAGTACACCTGGGGCACCCTATTTCCTATGTAGGGCTTTGGCCAAAAGTAGTGCACTATATAGGGAATAGGGTGCCCTTTAGGACACAACCCTGGATGAGACCTGCCAGGAGGACGAGGTGTCTAATGGACTCTCAACATCTATACATCTCTCTCTACATCTCTCTCTCTACATCTCTCTCTCTCTCTCTCTACATCTATCTCTCTCTCTCTCTCTCTCTATATCTCTCTCTCTCTCTCTCTCTCTCTCTCTCTCTACATCTCTCTCTCTCTCTCTCTCTCTACATCTCTCTCTCTCTCTCTCTCTACATCTCTCTCTCTCTCTCTCTCTACATCTCTCTCTCTACATCTCTCTCTCTCTCTCTACATCTCTCTCTCTCTCTCTCTCTCTCTCCATCTCTCTCTCTACATCTCTCTCTCTCTCTCTCTCTCTCTCTCTCTCTCTCTCTACATCTCTCTCTCTCTCTCTCTCTCTCTACATCTCTCTCTCTCTCTCTCTCTCTCTCTCTCTCTCTACATCTCTCTCTCTCTCTCTCTACATCTCTCTCTCTCTCTCTCTCTCTCTACATCTCTCTCTCTCTCTCTCTACATCTCTCTCTACATCTCTCTCTACATCTCTCTCTCTCTACATCTCTCTCTCTCTCTCTCTCTCTCTCTCTCTCTACCTCTCTCTCTCTCTACATCTCTCTCTCTCTACCTCTCTCTCTCTACATCTCTCTCTCTCTCTCTCTCTCTCTCTACATCTCTCTCTCTCTCTCTCTCTCTCTCTACATCTCTCTCTCTCTCTCTCTCTCTACATCTCTCTCTCTCTCTCTCTCTCTACATCTCTCTCTCTCTCTCTCTACATCTCTCTCTCTCTCTCTCTCTCTCTCTACATCTCTCTCTCTCTACATCTCTCTCTCTACATCTCTCTCTACATCTGTCTCTCTCTCTACATCTCTCTCACTCTCTCTACATCTCTCTCTCTCTCTACATATCTCTCTCTCTCTCTCTACATATCTCTACATCTCGCTCTCGTCATCTCTAACGCTCTCAACATCTCTCTCTCGCTCTCTACATCTCTCTCTCGCTCTCTACACCTCTCTCTCTCTCTCTCTCTCTCTCTACATCTCTCTCTCTCTCTCTCTCTCTCTCTCTCTCTCTCTCTACATCTCTCTCTCTCTACATCTCTCTCTCTCTACATCTCTCTCTCTCTCTACATCTCTCTCTCTCTCTACATCTCACTCCATCTCTCTCTCTCTACATCTATCTCTCTCTGTCTCTCTCTCTCTACATCTCTCTCTCTCTCTACATATCTCTCTACATCTCTCTCTCTACATCTCTCTCGCTCTCGTCATCTCTCTCGCTCTCTACATCTCTCTCTCTCTCTCTACATATCTCTCTACATATCTCTCTACATATCTCTCTCTCTACATCTCTCTCTCTCTCTCTACATCTCTCTCTCTCTCTACATCTCTCTCTCTCTCTACATCTCTCTCTCTCTACATCTCTCTCTCTCTCTACATCTCTCTCTCTCTCTACATCTCTCTCTCTCTCTACATCTCTCTCTCTCTCTACATCTCTCTCTCTCTCTACATCTCGCTCTCGTCATCTCTCTCTCTCTCTCTACACCTCTCTCTCTCTACATCTCTCTCTCTCTACATCTCTCTCTCTACATCTCTCTCTCTACATCTCTCTCTCTCTCTACATATCTCTCTCTCTCTACATATCTCTCTCTACATCTCTCTCTCTCTACATCTCTCTCTCTCTACATCTCTCTCTCTCTACATCTCTACATCTCTCTCTCTACATCTCGCTCTCTCTCTCTACATCTCTCTCTACATCTTGCTCTCTCTCTCTACATCTATACATCTCTCTCTCTACATCGCTCTCTACATCTCTCTCTCTTACATCTCACTCTCTACATATCTCTACATCTCTCTCTCTACATCTCGCTCTCTCTCTCTACATCTCTCTCTACATCTTGCTCTCTCTCTCTACATCTTGCTCTCTCTCTCTACATCTATACATCTCTCTCTCTCTACATCTCTCTCTCTTACATCTCACTCTCTACATATCTCTCTCTCTCTCTACATATCTCTCTACATCTCTCTCTCCACATCTCGCTCTCGTCATCTCTCTCACTCTCTACATCTCGCTCTCTACATCTCTCTCTCGCTCTCTACACCTCTCTCTCTGTCTGGTGTGAATTTGTTGGTAACATGTTAGTATAGGGGGTATGTATAAATGTATCTGATATAGTCACTAGCCATGCAGAACGTCACTGCAATTCCAGGGTGGCGTTCAGGAGGGCACTGCATACCGAACGCTGCTGCTAGAAATGGATTTGTCATGATTCCTTACTCTACATGTCAGAGTATGTTCTCTCTCTCTCTCTACATCGCTCTCTCCAGGGCTGTCTACCTGCTTACCTGTGTTTAGGTCCTAATGCCGAGGTGGTACCTGGTAGTTTCAGGGCCTTCTACCTGCTACCTGCTCTCTGTGTTCAGGTCCTAATACGGGGGTGGTACCTGGTAGTTTCAGGGCCTTCTACCTGCTACCTGCTTACCTGTGTTTAGGTCCTAATACCGAGGTGGTACCTGGTAGTTTCAGGGCCTTCTACCTGCTACCTGCTCTCTGTGTTCAGGTCCTAATACGGGGGTGGTACCTGGTAGTTTCAGGGCCTTCTACCTGCTACCTGCTCTCTGTGTTTAGGTCCTAATACCGAGGTGGTACCTGGTAGTTTCAGGGCCTTCTACCTGCTACCTGCTCTCTGTGTTCAGGTCCTAATACCGAGGTGGTACCTGGTAGTTTCAGGGGCTTCTACCTGCTCTGGATAACTGTGGCTGCTTCAGGATGTTGTATGGTCTTTTTGTATCTGGGGGACGGCGAACTGGGTTGGGGACGGGGTGGGATGTGTTTTGGGATATATTAGCGGTGTTTCTGTACAGAGAACTAATGTTTTTGTTGTGTTTTTAAAAACATGTCCAGCAGAGAGGTCATGAAGCTGTTTTCTATAAACCCACAATCCTGTTGTATTTGTTGACATTGTGTGACTCAAATGGCACCCTATTTCCCTATGTAGTGCACTACTTTTGACAAGGGCCCATAGGGAATAGAGTGCACTTTAGGACAGAACCATATTGATGTCACTTCACCTGACTGATCTGGGAGCCATGACAACATATCATTGGTTAAATCATCACAGTGGATGGAGTAAGGTCTACTGTTCCTCTCCTGTTCCCTTTGACTGAAATTGCAAACTAGGGCTTTGATACATAATAATTAGGGTGCTCCAATGACAAACAAACGTCTGCTATGACACGAGGACATTATGTTATAGTAACCTGAAGAGACAGACTTCATCTCTTTGTTTTCCTTCTCTAGTCTGCTTGGCTTTCATTCTGTTCTCCTAGAAAACGCTTGATGTTAACAGCAGGGTTGGGCTCAATTCCTCTTCACTTCAATCAGATCAGGAAGTGGAATAATCTCTAAACCTTCCATCTGCCTTAGTCGGATGAATCTCTTCTGTCCTGTGTGCTGTGACTTCTTCAAGGATCCAGTTGTTTTTTGAAAACAATGAACAATTTTCTATTCCTGATTTGAGTTTGAATCCACCTCCTCCTGAATTGATTAAGGCTAAAATTGACCCCTAACCCTGCTTCACTGAAACATTTCATTAGCTCAGCGGGCTAACAGTCCAGTTCAATACAACTAGGCTGGTTATTCTTTCTGTGTATTGTCCAGGACCTTTGTTCATGCCAACATCTCAACCACATTTTGGGAGAAGAATGAATGAATCGTTCATTCACAGGTCAGACGTCATCAGCTGTATGGAAGTAATGTCTGTACATAAACCAACCAGCTCCATTCATCACCTTCAAGCTTAGTGTGAGATAGAAGAGGGACCCAAATCGGGTTTTCTCCCCCCAAAAAATGTTTCAGAACGACGATACCGTGGAAGAAAAATGTGCAAATGTACTTTTTAGAAGCATGTTCAGTTTTACAGTTTGACAGCATCCTTTGTATAAATATCAGTTATTATTGTTGAAAGTGTAAATGGAAATACTTGTTTGGAAAATAAACAAAACAATGTGTGTTCATCATTGAACCCAAGCCCCATGATATCTCAATGCTCCGGGGTGAAGTTTCATGACGGCTCAATGCTCCTGGGTGTAGTTTCCCCTAGGTACAGGTTCATGACGGCTCAATGCTCCTGGGTGTAGTTTCCCCTAGGTACAGGTTCATGACGGCTCCTGGGTGTAGTTTCCCCTAGGTACAGGTTCATGACGGCTCCAGGGTGTAGTTTCCCCTAGGTGCAGGTTCATGACGGCTCAATGCTCCTGGGTGTAGTTTCCCCTAGGTACAGGTTCATGACGGCTCAATGCTCCTGGGTGTAGTTTCCCCTAGGTACAGGTTCATGACGGCTCCTGGGTGTAGTTTCCCCTAGGTACAGGTTCATGACGGCTCCAGGGTGTAGTTTCCCCTAGGTGCAGGTTCATGACGGCTCCAGGGTGTAGTTTCCCCTAGGTACACCTCTCTATAAGAAACTAAACTATTACTGACCAGGAGCTCTATAAGAAACTTCAGGCCCTCAAATTTAAAAAGCATGTGGACCTGATGGCCTCCTAAATGAGATGCTCAAACTCACTAGTGCAACATTTCAAATGCCTATATTTAAACAGTTTAATTTGATACTGATTTTAGGTTATTTCCCTGACTTCTGGAATCAAGGACTCATAGCCCCAATCTTTAAGAACAGAGACAAACTTGACCCTAACAACTACAGAGGCATTTGTGTGAACAGTAACCTGGGGAAGGTTTTCTGTAGAATAATACATTGTAAGAGTTATAAACTTCCTTAATAAGCACAATGTCTTGAGTAAAAGCCTAATTGGAATTATGCCAAAACATGGCACGAACAATCATATTTACACCTGAGACACCACATCTAATTTGCATACCGCACCAACAGATCCACAGATGACACAATCTCTATTGCACTCCACACTGCCCTTTCACACCTGGACAAAAGGAACACCTACGTGAGAATGCTGTTCATTGACTTCAGCTCAGCGTTCAACACCATAGTGCCCACGAAGCTCATCACTAAGCTGAGGACTCTGGGACTAAACACCTCCCTCTGCAACTGGATCCTGGACTTCCTGACAGGCCGCCCCCGGGCGGTGAGGGCTGCCCCCGGGTGGTGAGGGTAGGTAACAACACCTCCGCCACGCTGATCCTCAATACGGGGGCCCCTCGGGGGTGCATGATAGAACTATTATGCACTGTTATACTGTACTCTGTATCAACTTCTGCCTACAATCGTATTACAATTGAGTATTTTAATACTTAAACTAAGAGTCTGTTTCCTTTCCATTACTAATGTATGTTTCAGAAGTACATAGACCTGATCATTTGTTGAAGAAATTGATCAACAAATTTTTTCTTAACTTCTTAAAGTTAAGGGCTTGTAAGTAAGTAATTAACTGTGAGGTCTACTACACCTGTTGTATTCAGCATTTCACTGTGAGGTCTACTACACCTGTTGTATTCAGCATTTCACTGTGAGGTCTACTACACCTGTTGTATTCAGCATTTCACTGTAAGGTCTACTACACCTGTTGTATTCAGCATTTCACTGTAAGGTCTACGACACCTGTTGTATTCAGCATTTCACTGTAAGGTCTACTACCCCTGTTGTATTCAGCATTTCACTGTGAGGTCTACAGCTGTTGTATTCAGCATTTCACTGTAAGGTCTACTACACCTGTTGTATTCAGCATTTCACTGTGAGGTCTACTACACCTGTTGTATTCAGCATTTCACTGTTAGGTCTACTACACCTGTTGTATTCAGCATTTCACTGTAAGGTCTACTACACCTGTTGTATTCAGCATTTCACTGTGAGGTCTACTACACCTGTTGTATTCAGCATTTCACTGTGAGGTCTACTACACCTGTTGCATTCAGCATTTCACTGTAAGGTCTACTACACCTGTTGTATTCAGCATTTCACTGTGAGGTCTACTACACCTGTTGTATTCAGCATTTCACTGTTAGGTCTACTACACCTGTTGTATTCAGCATTTCACTGTAAGGTCTACTACACCTGTTGTATTCAGCATTTCACTGTAAGGTCTACCTACACCTGTTGTATTCAGCATTTCACTGTAAGGTCTACTACACCTGTTGTATTCAGCATTTCACTGTGAGGTCTACTACACCTGTTGTATTCAGCATTTCACTGTAAGGTCTACTACACCTGTTGTATTCAGCATTTCACTGTAAGGTCTACTACACCTGTTGTATTCAGCATTTCACTGTAAGGTCTACTACACCTGTTGTATTCAGCATTTCACTGTAAGGTCTACCTACACCTGTTGTATTCAGCATTTCACTGTAAGGTCTACTACACCTGTTGTATTCAGCATTTCACTGTGAGGTCTACTACACCTGTTGTATTCAGCATTTCACTGTAAGGTCTACTACACCTGTTGTATTCAGCATTTCACTGTAAGGTCTACTACACCTGTTGTATTCAGCATTTCACTGTAAGGTCTACTACACCTGTTGTATTCAGCATTTCACTGTGAGGTCTACTACACCTGTTGTATTCAGCATTTCACTGTAAGGTCTACTACACCTGTTGTATTCAGCATTTCACTGTGAGGTCTACTACACCTGTTGTATTCAGCACTTCACTGTAAGGTCTACTACACCTGTTGTATTCAGCATTTCACTGTAAGGTCTACTACACCTGATGTATTCAGCATTTCACTGTGAGGTCTACAGCTGTTGTATTCAGCATTTCACTGTAAGGTCTACTACACCTGTTGTATTCAGCATTTCACTGTGAGGTCTACTACACCTGTTGTATTCAGCATTTCACTGTCAGGTCTACTACCCCTGTTGTATTCAGCATTTCACTGTAAGGTCTACTACACCTGTTGTATTCAGCATTTCACTGTGAGGTCTACTACACCTGTTGTATTCAGCATTTCACTGTTAGGTCTACTACACCTGTTGTATTCAGCATTTCACTGTAAGGTCTACTACACCTGTTGTATTCAGCATTTCACTGTAAGGTCTACCTACACCTGTTGTATTCAGCATTTCACTGTAAGGTCTACTACACCTGTTGTATTCAGCATTTCACTGTGAGGTCTACTACACCTGTTGTATTCAGCATTTCACTGTAAGGTCTACTACACCTGTTGTATTCAGCATTTCACTGTAAGGTCTACTACACCTGTTGTATTCAGCATTTCACTGTAAGGTCTACTACACCTGTTGTATTCAGCATTTCACTGTGAGGTCTACTACACCTGTTGTATTCAGCATTTCACTGTAAGGTCTACTACACCTGTTGTATTCAGCATTTCACTGTGAGGTCTACTACACCTGTTGTATTCAGCACTTCACTGTAAGGTCTACTACACCTGTTGTATTCAGCATTTCACTGTAAGGTCTACTACACCTGATGTATTCAGCATTTCACTGTAAGGTCTACTACACCTGTTGAATTCAGCATTTCACTGTCAGGTCTACAGCTGATAAACATATCCACCAGAATAGTAAAAACATGTACACTTTATCGACTTTCAAAAAGCATTTGATTCTATTTGGATTATAGGACTGTTCTACACATTTATTGAAAGTGGTCTAGGGGATAAACATATGACATCATTTAATCAACTGGCAATACTTGCAGCATCAAAATTGCCAATAAATATTCAATATTTACATCAAAGAATTGGCCACTATTCTAGAGAAATACCACAATTCAGGGGTTCAGTGCCTCCTCTTCGCAGATGATCTGCGCCTGCTGTCACCGACCCCCTGGTAGTAAACCCCCAAAAGACCCAAATAATTACTCTGGTATAGTAATAGTAGTTAGTTATATAGTAATAGTAGTTAGGTGGTTCTATAGGAATAGTAGTTATGTAGTAGTTAGTTATATAGTAATAGTAGTTAGTTATATAGTAATAGTAGTTAGTTATATAGTAATAGTAGTTAGTTAGTTATATAGTAATAGTAGTTATGTAGTAGTTAGTTATATAGTAATAGTAGTTAGGTGGTTCTATAGTAATAGTAGTTATGTAGTAGTTAGTTCTATAGTAATAGTAGTTAGTTATATAGTAATAGTAGTTAGGTGGTTCTATAGTAATAGTAGTTATGTAGTAGTTAGTTATATAGTAATAGTAGTTAGTTATATAGTAACAGTAGTTAGTTATATAGTAATAGTAGTTAGTTATATAGTAGTTAGTTGTATAGTAACAGGAGTTAATTAGTTCTATAGTAATAATAGTTAGTTGTATAGTAACAGTAGTTAGTTATATAGTAATAGTAGTTAGTTATATAGTAATAGTAGTTAGTTAGTTCTATAGTAGTTAGTTCTATAGTAATAGTAGTTCGTTATATAGTAATAGTAGTTAGGTGGTTCTATAGTAATAGTAGTTAGTAATAGTAGTTACCTAGTTCTATAGTAATAGTAGTTAGTAATAATAAGTTAGTTATATAGTAGTTAGTTAGTTCTATAGTAATAGTAGTTAGTTAGTTCTATAGTAATAGTAGTTAGTTATATAGTAGTTAGTTAGTTCTATAGTAATAGTAGTTCGTTCTATAGTAATAGTAGTTAGTACTAGTAAGTTAGTTATATAGTAGTTAGTTAGTTATATAGTAATAGTAGTTAGGTAGTTCTATAGTAATATTAGTTATATAGTAGTTAGTTATATAGTAATAGTAGTTAGTTAGTTCTATAGTAATAGTAGTTAGTTGTATAGTAATAATAGTTAGTTCTATAGTAATAGTAGTTCTATAGTAATAGTAGTTAGTTAGTTCTATAGTAATAGTAGTTAGTTAGTTCTACAGTAATAGTAGTTAGTTCTATAGTAATAGTAGTTCTATAGTAATAGTAGTTAGTTAGTTCTATAGTAATAGTAGTTAGTTCTATAGTAATAGTAGCTAGTTCTATAGTCTAATCAAATGTATTTATATAGCCCTTCGTACATCAGCTGATATCTCAAAGTGCTGTACAGAAACCCAGCCTAAAACCCCAAACAGCAAGCAATGCAGGTGTAGAAGCACGGTGGCTAGGAAAAGCTCCCTAGAAAGGCCAAAACCTAGGAAGAAACCTAGAGAGGAACCCGGCTATGTGGGGTGGCCAGTCCTCTTCTGGCTGTGCCGGGTGGAGATTATAACAAAACATGGCCAAGATGTTCAAAATGTTCATAAATGACCAGCATGGTCAAATAATAATAATCACAGGCAGAACAGTTGAAACTGGAGCAGCAGCACGACCAGGTGGACTGGGGACAGCAAGGAGTCATCATGTCAGGTAGTCCTGAGGCATGGTCCTAGGGCTCAGGTCCTCCGAGAGAGAGAAAGAAAGAGAGAATTAGAGAGAGCACACTTAAATTCACACAGGACACCAAATAGGACAGGAGAGGTACTCCAGATATAACAAACTGACCCTAGCCCCCTGACACATAAACTACTGCAGCATAAATACTGGAGGCTGAGACAACTACTATAGTAGTAGTAGTATAGTAATAGTAGTTAGTTAGTTAGTTCTATAGTAATAATAGTTCTATAGTAATAGTAGTTTGTTCTATAGTAATAGTAGTTAGTTATATAGTAATAGTAGTTAGTTAGTTCTATAGTAATAGTAGTTAGTTCTATAGTAATAATAGTTCTATAGTAATAGTAGTTAGTTAGTTCTATAGTAATAGTAGTTAGTTCTATAGTAATAATAGTTATATAGTAATAGTAGTTAGTTCTATAGTAATAATAGTTCTATAGTAATAATAGTTCTATAGTAATAGTAGTTAGTTAGTTCTATAGTAATAATAGTTCTATAGTAATAATAGTTCTATAGTAATAGTAGTTAGTTAGTTATATAGTAATAATAGTTCTATAGTAATAGTAGTTAGTTAGTTCTATAGTTATAATAGTTCTATAGTAATAGTAGTTAGTTAGTTCTATTGTAATAATAGTTAGTTCTATAGTAATAATAGTTATATAGTAATAGTAGTTAGTTCTATAGTAATAATAGTTCTATAGTAATAGTAGTTAGTTCTATAGTAATAATAGTTATATAGTAATAGTAGTTAGTTAGTTCTATAGTAATAATAGTTCTATAGTAATAATAGTTCTATAGTAATAGTAGTTCTATAGTAATAGTAGTTAGTTCTATAGTAATAATAGTTAGTTCTATAGTAATAATAGTTAGTTCTATAGTAATAATAGTTCTATAGTAATAATAGTTCTATAGTAATAATAGTTCTATAGTAATAATAGTTAGTTCTATAGTAATAGTAGTTAGTTCTATAGTAATAGTAGTTAGTTCTATAGTAATAATAGTTCTATAGTAATAATAGTTAGTTCTATAGTAATAATAGTTAGTTCTATAGTAATAATAGTTAGTTCTATAGTAATAATAGTTCTATAGTAATAATAGTTAGTTCTATAGTAATAATAGTTCTATAGTAATAGTAGTTAGTTAGTTCTATAGTAATAATAGTTCTATAGTAATAATAGTTCTATAGTAATAGTAGTTAGTTAGTTCTATAGTAATAATAGTTCTATAGTAATAATAGTTCTATAGTAATAGTAGTTCTATAGTAATAGTAGTTAGTTCTATAGTAATAATAGTTACTTCTATAGTAATAATAGTTAGTTCTATAGTAATAATAGTTAGTTCTATAGTAATAGTAGTTAGTTAGTTCTATAGTTATAATAGTTAGTTCTATAGTAATAATAGTTAGTTCTATAGTAATAATAGTTCTATAGTAATAATAGTTCTATAGTAATAATAGTTAGTTCTATAGTAATAATAGTTCTATAGTAATAATAGTTAGTTCTATAGTAATAATAGTTAGTTCTATAGTAATAATAGTTATATAGTAATAGTAGTTATTTCTATAGTAATATTAGTTCTATAGTAATAATAGTTAGTTCTATAGTAATAATAGTTAGTTCTATAGTAATAATAGTTCTATAGTAATAATAGTTAGTTCTATAGTAATAATAGTTCTATAGTAATAGTAGTTAGTTAGTTCTATAGTAATAATAGTTCTATAGTAATAATAGTTCTATAGTAATAGTAGTTCTATAGTAATAGTAGTTAGTTCTATAGTAATAATAGTTAGTTCTATAGTAATAATAGTTAGTTCTATAGTAATAATAGTTAGTTCTATAGTAATAGTAGTTAGTTAGTTCTATAGTTATAATAGTTAGTTCTATAGTAATAATAGTTAGTTCTATAGTAATAATAGTTCTATAGTAATAATAGTTCTATAGTAATAATAGTTAGTTCTATAGTAATAATAGTTCTATAGTAATAGTAGTTAGTTCTATAGTAATAGTAGTTAGTTCTATAGTAATAGTAGTTAGTTCTATAGTAATAATAGTTCTATAGTAATAATAGTTCTATAGTAATAATAGTTCTATAGTAATAATAGTTAGTTCTATAGTAATAATAGTTCTATAGTAATAGTAGTTAGTTCTATAGTAATAGTAGTTAGTTCTATAGTAATAATAGTTAGTTCTATAGTAATAATAGTTAGTTCTATAGTAATAATAGTTCTATAGTAATAATAGTTATATAGTAATAATAGTTCTATAGTAATAATAGTTAGTTCTATAGTAATAATAGTTCTATAGTAATAGTAGTTAGTTAGTTATATAGTAATAATAGTTCTATAGTAATAGTAGTTAGTTAGTTCTATAGTTATAATAGTTCTATAGTAATAGTAGTTAGTTAGTTCTATAGTAATAATAGTTAGTTATATAGTAATAATAGTTATATAGTAATAGTAGTTAGTTCTATAGTAATAATAGTTCTATAGTAATAGTAGTTAGTTCTATAGTAATAATAGTTCTATAGTAATAATAGTTAGTTCTATAGTAATAATAGTTCTATAGTAATAATAGTTATATAGTAATAGTAGTTCTATAGTAATAGTAGTTAGTTAGTTCTATAGTAATAGTAGTTAGTTCTATAGTAATAATAGTTCTATAGTAATAATAGTTAGTTCTATAGTAATAATAGTTCTATAGTAATAGTAGTTAGTTAGTTCTATAGTAATAATAGTTCTATAGTAATAATAGTTCTATAGTAATAGTAGTTCTATAGTAATAGTAGTTAGTTCTATAGTAATAATAGTTAGTTCTATAGTAATAATAGTTAGTTCTATAGTAATAATAGTTAGTTCTATAGTAATAGTAGTTAGTTAGTTCTATAGTTATAATAGTTCTATAGTAATAGTAGTTAGTTAGTTCTATAGTAATAATAGTTCTATAGTAATAGTAGTTAGTTAGTTCTATAGTTATAATAGTTCTATAGTAATAGTAGTTAGTTAGTTCTATAGTAATAATAGTTCTATAGTAATAGTAGTTAGTTCTATAGTAATAATAGTTCTATAGTAATAATAGTTCTATAGTAATAGTAGTTCTATAGTAATAATAGTTCTATAGTAATAGTAGTTAGTTCTATAGTAATAATAGTTAGTTCTATAGTAATAGTAGTTAGTTCTATAGTAATAATAGTTCTATAGTAATAATAGTTCTATAGTAATAATAGTTCTATAGTAATAGTAGTTAGTTCTATAGTAATAATAGTTAGTTCTATAGTAATAGTAGTTAGTTCTATAGTAATAATAGTTCTATAGTAATAGTAGTTCTATAGTAATAGTAGTTCGTTCTATAGTAATAATAGTTAGTTCTATAGTAATAGTAGTTAGTTAGTTATATAGTAATAATAGTTCTATAGTAATAGTAGTTAGTTAGTTCTATAGTAATAATAGTTCTATAGTAATAATAGTTCTATAGTAATAATAGTTCTATAGTAATAATAGTTCTATAGTAATAGTAGTTAGTTCTATAGTAATAATAGTTAGTTCTATAGTAATAGTAGTTAGTTCTATAGTAATAATAGTTAGTTCTATAGTAATAGTAGTTAGTTCTATAGTAATAATAGTTCTATAGTAATAATAGTTCTATAGTAATAATAGTTCTATAGTAATAATAGTTCTATAGTAATAGTAGTTAGTTCTATAGTAATAATAGTTAGTTCTATAGTAATAGTAGTTAGTTCTATAGTAATAATAGTTAGTTCTATAGTAATAGTAGTTAGTTCTATAGTAATAATAGTTCTATAGTAATAATAGTTCTATAGTAATAGTAGTTAGTTCTATAGTAATAATAGTTCTATAGTAATAATAGTTCTATAGTAATAATAGTTCTATAGTAATAATAGTTCTATAGTAATAGTAGTTAGTTAGTTCTATAGTAATAATAGTTCTATAGTAATAATAGTTAGTTCTATAGTAATAATAGTTCTATATTAATAGTAGTTAGTTAGTTATATAGTACTAATAGTTCTATAGTAATAATAGTTAGTTCTATAGTAATAATAGTTCTATATTAATAGTAGTTAGTTAGTTATATAGTACTAATAGTTCTATAGTAATAATAGTTAGCTAGTTCTATAGTTATAGTATTTATTTATATAATAATCGTTGTTAGCTAGTTCTATAGTAATAGTAGTTCTACAGATAACCATGTATATGGTCTCCTACAGATAACCATGTATATGGTCTCCTACAGATAACCATGTATATGGTCTCTCCTACAGATAACCATGTATATGGTCTCTCCTACACATGATCAGCAGCAAAGCAGGAACTGGAGTGTCGTCAGGATACCACTACCTTCTCTCTAATGTCAGGCAAAGATGATGAATATACTGACAAGAAACGTGTCTCTCCGCCCTAACAATGGGAGTCGTTGTCCACAAAGAGGCACGGCAGGCTGTTCTAACTCACGCCTGTCCTTTCTTTGGAATGGTGGATACATCTCATTACTCTAGTTCTTTTTTGAATAATAAATGAGGGTTGTCCAAGTCATCCGCCTGTATTGAATGGAGAGAGATGCTATGCTGCTAGCCTCATGAATGGAGAGCGATGCTATGCTGCTAGCCTCATGAATGGAGAGAGATGCTATGCTGCTATCCTCATGAATGGAGAGAGATGCTATGCTGCTAGCCTCATGAATGGAGAGAAATGCAATGCTGCTATCCTCATGAATGGAGAGAGATGCTATGCTGCTAGCCTCATGAATGGAGAGAGGTGCTATGCTGCTAGCCTCATGAATGGAGAGAGATGCTATGCTGCTAGCCTCATGAATGGAGAGAGATGCTATGCTGCTATCCTCATGAATGGAGAGAGATGCTATGCTGCTAGCCTCATGAATGGAGAGAGATGCTATGCTGCTATCCTCATGAATGGAGAGAGATGCTATGCTGCTAGCCTCATGAATGGAGATAGATGCTATGCTGCTAGCCTCATGAATGGAGAGAGATGCTATGCTGCTAGTCTCATGAATGGAGTGAGATGCTATGCTGCTAGCCTCATGAATGGAGAGAGATGCTATGCTATTAGCCTCATGAATGGAGAAAGATGCTATGCTGCTAGCCTCATGAATGGAGAGAGATGCTATGCTGCTAGCCTCATGAATGGAGAGAGGTGCTATGCTGCTAGCCTCATGAATGGAGAGAGATGCTATGCTGCTAGCCTCATGAATGGAGAGAGATGCTATGCTGCTAGCCTCATGAATGGAGATAGATGCTATGCTGCTAGCCTCATGAATGGAGAGAGATGCTATGCTGCTAGTCTCATGAATGGAGTGAGATGCTATGCTGCTAGCCTCATGAATGGAGAGAGATGCTATGCTACTAGCCTCATGAATGGAGAGAGATGCTATGCTATTAGCCTCATGAATGGAGAGAGATGCTATGCTTCTAGCCTCATGAATATGCATAGCCATCTGGAGACAAATCCGATATAGTTTTTTTTTGTCAAAGTCACGTGTCCTACTTATATCAGTACACTCGTAACAACAGCATTACCAAACTTCTATTAGATCAAATAAACCTCATGTAGCAAGTCATTTGTTGACCAAATCTGACACTCATTGACCTCCACACAAAAACGTATTTGTTGGTGCGCGAAACAATGAACACACGCCACCTGCTGGAGGGAGACAGATTTTCCGCCTCTCGCTTCCTCTCTGTCAGATAAAATCCCTGACCCCTGACCTCTAACGCTTCATAAACCAAACCCTACCACCACATACACTACACAGAAAACAGTTTCCTTTATGTGAAAGCCCTGACCCCTGACCGCTAACGCCTCATAAACCAAACCCTACCACTACATACACTACACAGAAAACAGTTTCCTTTATGTGAAAGCCCTGACCCCTGACCCCTGTGTTATCATTTTCAGTGACAGCTACAAGGTCTCCTAGGCACCTGAAATTATACTGAATAACGTTATAAACGCAACATGCAACAATTTCAAATATTTTTATATAACAGAGTTACTGTTCATATCAGGAAATCAGTCAATTTAAATGAATTCATTAGGCCCTAATCTATGGATTTCACATGACTGGGCAGGGGTGCAGCCATGGTGGGCCTGGGAGGGCATATGACCAACCACTGGGGAGCCAAGCCCAGCCAGAATGAGTTTTTCCCCACAAAAGGACTTTACAGGCAGAAATACTCCTGGCATGCTGGCATGTTTACAAGTGCTGGGGTTATGAGGCCAGTTGGACGTTCTGCCAAATTCCCTAGAGCGACATGGGGGACAGCTTATGATAGGGAAATTAACATTCAATTCTTTGGCAACAGCTCTGCACAAAATTTTAAAGAAAAATATTTTTGAGCGTATGGAACATTTCTGGTGTCTTTTATTTCAGCTAATTTTAATTGTTATTTTTTTTATTTATTTCACCTTTATTTAACCAGGTAGGCTAGTTGAGAACAAGTTCTCATTTGCAACTGCGACCTGGCCAAGATAAGGCATAGCAGTGTGAACAGACAACACAGAGTTACACATGGAGTAAACAATTAACAAGTCAATAACACAGTAGAAAACAAAGGGGAGTCTATATACATTGTGTGCAAAAGGCATGAGGAGGTAGGCGAATAATTACAATTATGCAGATTAACACTGGAGTGATAAATGATCAGATGGTTATGTACAGGTAGAGATATTGGTGTGCAAAAGAGCAGAAAAATAAATAAATAAAAACAGTATGGGGATGAGGTAGGTGAAAATGGGTGGGCTATTTACCAATAGGCTATGTACAGCTGCAGCGATCGGTTAGCTGCTCAGATAGCAGATGTTTGAAGTTGGTGAGGGAGATAAAAGTCTCCAACTTCAGCGATTTTTGCAATTCGTTCCAGTCACAGGCAGCAGAGAACTGGAACGAAAGGCGGCCAAATGAGGTGTTGGCTTTAGGGATGATCAGTGAGACACACCTGCTGGAGCGCGTGCTACGGATGGGTGTTGCCATCGTAACCAGTGAACTGAGATAAGGCGGAGCTTTACCTAGCATGGACTTGTAGATGACCTGGAGCCAGTGGGTCTGGCGACGAATATGTAGCGAGGGCCAGCCGACTAGAGCATACAAGTCGCAGTGGTGGGTGGTATAAGGTGCTTTTAGTGACAAAACGGATGGCACTGTGATAAACTGCATCCAGTTTGCTGAGTAGAGTGTTGGAAGCAATTTTGTAGATGACACATGGGATCAACACTTTATATGTTGTGTTTATATTTTTGTTCAATGTACTTATTTTTAAAACCGATGCTTCGGCACATCTCTTGATGCTCTGATGCGTCAGCCTGTCCCACCGAAAATACACAGCTGAAATGAGATGACGTTTCTGAGAAAGATCATTTGAAAAATAAAATATTATTGAGTAAGTGTATTCAGCGGGTTTCTTTAAATGTTTATAAGATATAAAAATGGAAATGTAACGCTTTGAGGGTTGTGTGGGGTCCCCGCTGAAATCATTTGAATACCACTGGTTTAGGGGTCAGGGGTTAAGTGTTAGAGGTTAGGGGTTAAGTGTTAGAGAGCAGGGGTTAAGGGTTAGAGAGCTGGGGTTAGGGGTTAGAGAGCAGGGGTTAAGTGTTAGAGAGCAGGAGTTAAGTGTTAGAGAGCAGGGGTTAAGTGTTAGAGAGCAGGGGTTAGGGGTTAAGTGTTAGGGGTTAGGGATTAAGTGCAGTGGTTAGGGGTTAAGGGTTAGAGAGCAGGGGTTAAGGGTTAGAGAGCAGGGGTTAAGTGTTAGAGAGCAGGGGTTAAGTGTTAGAGAGCAGGGGTTAAGGGTTAGAGAGCTGGAGTTAAGGGTTAGAGAGCAGGGGTTAAGTGTTAGAGAGCAGGGGTTAAGTGTTAGAGAGCAGGGGTTAGGGGTTAAGTGTTAGGGGTTAGGGATTAAGTGCAGTGGTTAGGGGTTAAGTGTTAGAGGTTAGGGGTTAAGGGTTACAGAGCAGGGGTTAAGGGTTAGAGAGCAGGGGTTAAGTGTTAGAGGTTAGGGGTTAGGGGTTAAGTGTTAGAGAGCAGGGGTTAGGGATTAAGTGAAGTGGTTAGGGGTTAAGTGCAGGGGTTAGGGATTAAGTGCAAGGGTTAGGGGTTAGGGATTAAGTGCAGGGGTTATGGATTAAGTGCAGGGGTTAGGGGTTAAGTGCAGTGGTTAGGTGTTAAGTGTTAGAGATTAGGGGTTAAGTGCAGGGGTTAAGTGTTAGGGGTTAAGTGTTAGAGGTTAGGGGTTAAATGTTAGGGTTTAGGGGTTAAGTGTAAGGGGTTAAGGGTTAAGTGTAAGGGGTTTGGGGTTAAGTGCAGGGGTTAAGGGTTGGGGGTTAAGTGTTAGAGGTTAGGGGTTAGGGGTTAAGTGCAGGGGTTAGGGGATAAGTGTAAGGGGTTAAGTGTAAGGGGTTAGGGGTTAAGTATAAGGGGTTAAGGGTTGTTTCTGGACAGGACCCTCTTTTCTATGTATGCAGAGACTCTCCATGGCCACTGGGGGGCCCTAAGTAACTACAACATCAACAACCACTGTGGGTTTTAATCATATACATGGTTAAATGAACAGTAAACCTTACACTCACAAAGTTCCAAAAGAATAAAGACATTTCAATTGTCATATGATGTGCAAATAGTTCAAGTACAAAGGGGAAAATAAATAACCATAAATATGGGTTGTATTTACAATGGTGTTTGTTCTTCACTGGTTGCCCTTTTCTTGAGGCAACAGGTCACACATCTTGCTGCTGTGATGGCACACTGTGGTATTTCACCCAGTTGATATGGGAGTTTATCAAAATTGGGTTTGTTTTCAAATTCTTTGTGTATCTGTGTAATCTGAGGGAAATATGTGTCTCTAATATGGTCATACATTTGGCAGGAGGTTAGGAAGTGCAGCTCAGTTTCCACCTCATTTTGTGGGCAGTGAGCACATAGCCTGTCTTCTCTTGAGAGCCATGTCTGCCTACGGCGGCCTTCCTCAATAGCAAGGCTATGCTCACTGAGTCTGTACATAGTCAAAGCTTTCCTTAAATTTGGGTCAGTCACAGTGGACAGGTATTCTGCCACTGTGTACTCTCTGTTTAGGGCCAAATAGCATTCTAGTTTGCTCTGTTTTTTTGTTATTTCAAATGTGTAAAGCAATTATCTTTTTGTATTCTTATGATTTGGTTGGGTCTAATTGTGCTGCTGTCCTGGGGCTCTGTGGGGTGTGTTTGTGAACAGAGCCTCAGGACCAGCTTGCTTAGGGGCCTCTTCTCCAGGTTCATCTCTCTGTAGGTGATGGCTTTGTTATGGAAGGTTTGGGAATCACTTCCTTTTAGGTGGTTGTAGATGTTATTTTATTTTTTACCCCATTTTCGTGGTATCCAATTGGTAGTTACAGTCTTGTCCCATCGCTGCGACTCCCGTACTCCCATTCGTCCTCCGAAACACAACCCAGGCAAGCCACACTGCTTCTTGACACAACGCCAGCTTAACCTGGAAACCAGCCGCACCAATGTGTCGGAGGAAACACCGTACACTTGGCGACCGTGTCCGCGTGCACTGCGCCCGGCCCACCACAGAAGTCGCTAGTGTACAATGGGACAAGAACATCCCTGCCGGCCAAACCCTCTCCTAACCCGGTGGGCCAATTGCGCACCTCCCCATGTGTCTCCCGGTCGCGGCCGGCTGCGACAGACCCTGGACTGGAACCCAGAATCTCTAGAGCTGTGACGCCTTAGAACGCTGCTCCACTCAGGAGACCCAGGTGGTTGGAGAATTTAACGGCTCTGTCCTGGATTTTGATAATTAGCGCATATCGACCTAATTCTGCTCTACATTATTTGGTGTTACGTTGTACACAGAGGATATTTTTACAGAATTCTGAATTGCAGAGTCTCAATTTGGTGTTTGTCCCATTTTGTGATTTCTTGGTTGGTGAGCGGACCCCAGACATCACAACCATAAAGGGTAATGGGTTCTGTAACTGATTTAAGTACTTTTAGCCAGATCCTAATTGGTATGTTGAATTTGATGTTCCTTTTGATGACATAGAAGACCCTTCTTGCCTTATCTTGTCTCTCAGATCGTTCACAGCTTTGTGGAAGTTTCCTGTGGTGCTGATGTTTAGGCCGAGGTAGGTATAGTTTTTTGTGTGCTCTAGGACAACGGTGTCTAGATGGAATCTGTAACTGGACCATTAGTTGTGTCTGTTGGTGCCAGAGATGGCTGCCTCGCTTCGCGTTCCTAGGGAACAATGCAGGATATTTTTTTTTTACGTGTTATTTCTTACATTGGTACCCCAGGTAATCTTAGGTTTTATTACATACAGTCGGGAGGAACTACTGAATATAAGAGCAACGTCAACTCACCATCATTACGACCAGGAATACGACTTTCCCGAAGCGGATCCCAGGACAATGGATCCAGCCGGTGAACCAAAACAACAACGCCGTAAAAGGGGCAGACATACTCGCCAATGTCTAGTCTCTTGACAACGAGGTTGATGAAATCCGAGCAAGGGTAGCATTCCAGAGAGACATCAGAGACTGTAACGTTCTCTGCTTCACGGAAACATGGCTCACTCGAGACACGCTATCGGAGTCGGTGCCGCCAGCTGGTTTCTTCACGCATCGCGCCGACAGAAACAAGCATCTTTCTGGTAAGAAGAGGGGCGGGGGGTTATGATTAAAGAGACGTCGTGTGACCATAAGAACATACAGGAACTCAAGTCCTTCTGTTCTCCTGACTTAGAATTCCTCACAATCAAATGTCGACCGCATTATCTACCAAGAGAATTCTCTTCGGTTATAATCACAGCCGTATATATCCCCCCCCCCCCCCCCCCCCCCCAAGCAGACACATCGATGGCCCTGAACAAGCTTTATTTGACTCTTTGCAAACTGGAAACCACATATCCTGAGGCTGCATTAATTGTAGCTGGGGATTTTAACAAGGCTAAACTGAAAACAAGACCCCCTAAATTCTATCAGCATATCGATTGCGCAACCAGGGCTGGTAAAACCCTGGATCATTGTTATTCTAACTTCTGCGACGCATATAAGGCCCTCCCCCGGCCTCCTTTCGGAAAAGCTGACCACATCTCCATTTTGTTGCTTCCAGCCTATAGACAGAAACTAAAACAGAAAGCTCCCGCACTCAGGTCTGTTCAACGCTGATCCGACCAATCTGATTCCACGCTTCAAGATTGCTTCGATCACGTGGATTGGGATATGTTCCGCATTGCGTCAAACAACAACATTGAATACGCTGATTCGGTGAGCGAGTTCATTAGAAAGTGCATCGGCGATGTCGTACCCACAGCAACTATTAAAACATTCCCAAACCAGAAACCGTGGATTGATGGCAACATTCGTGCGAAACTGAAAGTGCGAACCACTGATTTTAACCAGGGCAAGGTGACTGGAAACATGACCAAATACAAACAGTGTAGGTATTCCCTCCTCAAGGCAATCAAACAAGCTAAGCGTCAGTAGAGAGACAAAGTAGTGTCGCAATTCAACGGCTCAGACACAAGAGGTATGTGGTAGGGTATCAGACAATCACGGACTGCAAAAAGAAAACCAGCCCAGTCGCGGACCAGGATGTGTTGCTCGCAGACAGACTAAACAATTTATTTGCTCGCTTTGAGGACAACACAGTGCCACTGACACGACCCGCTACCAAAACCTGCGGACTCTCCTTCTCTGTGGCAGACTTGAGTAAAACATTTAAACGTGTTAACCCTCGCAAGGCTGCAGGCCCAGACGGCATCCCCAGTCACGTCCTCAGAGCATGCACAGACCAGCTGGCTGGTGTGTTTACGGACATATTCAATCAATCCTTATCCCAGTCTGCTGTTCCCGCATGCTTCAAGAGGGCCATCATTGTTCCTGTTCCCAAGAAAGCTAAGGTAACTGAGCTAAACGACTACCGCCCTGTAGCACTCACTTCCGTCATCATGAAGTGCTTTGAGAGACTAGTCAAGGACCATATCACCTCCACCCTACCTAACACCCTAGACCCACTCCAATTTGCTCACCACCCCAATAGGTCCACAGACGACGCAATTGAGACCCTTGGTCTCGACCCCGCCCTGTGCAACTGGGTACTGGACTTCCTGACGGGCCGCCCCCAGGTGGTGAGAGTAGGTAACAACATTTCCACCCTGCTGATCCTCAACACTGGGGCCCCACATGGGTGCGTTCTGAGCTCTCCCCCTTACTCCCTGTTCACCCATGACTGCGTGGCCACGCACGTCTCCAACTCAATCATCAAGTTTGCAGATGACACTACAGTGGTAGGCTTGATTACCAACAGCGACGAGACGGCCTACAGGGACGGGGTGAGGGCCATCGGAGTGTGGTATTAGGAAAGGAGATGATCGTGGACTTCAGGAAACAGCAGAGGGAGGACCCCCCTATCCACATCGACTGGACAGTAGTGGAGAGGGTAGTACGTTTTAATTTCCTCGGTGTACACATCACGGACAAACTGAATTGGTCCACCCACACAGACAGCATCGTGAAGAAGGCGCAGCAGCGCCTCTTCAACCTCAGGAGGCTGAAGAAATTTGGCTTGTCACCAAAAGCACTCACAAACTTCTACAGATGCACAATCGAGAGCATCCCGTCGGGCTGTATCACCGCCTGGTACGGCAACTGCTCCACCCACAACCGTAAGGCTCTCCAGAGGGTAGTGAGGTCTGCACAACACATCACCAGGAGCAAACTACCTGCCCTCCAGGACACCTACACCACCCGATGTCACAGGAAGGCCATAAAGATCATCAAGGACAACAACCACCCGAGCCACTGCCTGTTCAACCCGTTATCATCCAGAAGGCGAGGTCAGTACAGGTGCATCAAAGCTGGGACCGAGAGACTGAAAAACAGCTTCTATCTCAAGGCCATCAGACTGTTAAACAGCCATCACTAACATTGAGTGGCTGCTGCCAACATACTGACTCAACTCCAGCCACTTTAATAATGGAAAAATGTATGTAAGAACTGTATCATTAGTTACTTTAAATAATGCCACTTTATTTATTTGTTACATACCCTACATTACTTATCTCATATTTACATACTGTACTCTATACCATCTACTGCATCTTGCCTATGCCACTCTGATATCGCTCATCCATATATTTATATGTACATATTCTTATTCCACCCCTTTATATTTGTGTGTATTAGGTAGTTGTTGGGGAATTGTTAGATATCACTGCACTGTCGGAACTAGAAGCATAAGCATTTCACTACACTCACATTAACATCTGCTAACCATCTGTATGTGACCAATAAAATTGGAATTGATTTGTACAGACAGACAGACAGACAGACAGACAGACAGACAGACAGACAGACAGACAGACAGACAGACAGACAGACAGACAGACACAGACAGACAGACAGACAGACAGACAGACAGACAGACAGACAGACAGACAGAGACAGACAGACAGACAGACAGACAGACAGACAGACAGACAGACAGACAGACAGACAGACAGACAGACAGACACAGACAGACAGACAGACAGACAGACAGACAGACAGACAGACAGACAGACAGACAGACAGACAGACAGACAGACAGACAGAGAGAGAGAGAGAGAGAGAGAGAGAGAGAGAGAACTGGTCTGTTAGACAGACAGACAGACAGACAGACGGGCAGGGAACTGGTCTGTTCAGCAGACAGACAGCAGGGGAAGACTTCAATAGCCCCGCTTATGAATATTCATGTGAAATTAGTTCATTAAGTTAATTATTCTGACGAATATTCATTTGTCTTTCCCAAGGACGTTTCTGTACTGATTTTAACATGTTTCCATCATTAGTCACGCTATGGGCTATTTAAAATCACATAGAGATCATATAGGGGGAATATAGAGAGGAGGAGATACTTATTTTCCACCATAATTTGCAAATAAATTAATAAAAAATCCTACAATGTGATTTTCTGCATTTTTTTCCCACATTTTGTCTGTCATAGTTGAAGTGTACCTATGATGAAAATTACAGGCCTCTCTCATCTTTTTAAGTGGGAGAACTTGCACAATTGGTGGCTGACTAAATACTTTTTTGCCCCACTGTATATACTACCCTCCACAACATAACCTTCACTATGTCACCAGGACATATACAGGACACTACCCTCCACAACATAACCTTCACTATGTCACCAGGACATATACAAGATACTACCCTCCACAACACTATGTCACCAGGACATATACAGGATACTACCCTCTACAACACTATGTCACCAGGACATATACAGGATACTACCCTCCACAACATAACCTTCACTATGTCACCAGGACATATACAAGATACTACCCTCCACAACACTATGTCACCAGTCACCAATTTGATGTAATAAATATATCACTAGCCACTTTAAACAATGCCACTTAATATAATGTTTACATACCCTACATTACTCATCTCATATGTATATACTATACTCGATACCATCTACTGCATCTTGCCTATGTCGTTCTGTACCATCAATCATTCATATATCTTTATATACATATTCTTCAACCCTTTACACTTGTGTGTATAAGGTAGTTGTTGTGTAATATTTAGGTTAGATTACTCCTTGGTTATTACTGCATTGTCAGAACTAGAAGCACAAGCATTTCGCTACACTCGCATTAACATCTGCTAACCATGTGTGTGTGACAAATAAAATGTGATTTGATTTGTCTTACTGAGATTTACTATCACGACTCAGGTCTGACAGAATCAGTGCAGAAGATCTAGGTGCTGCTGTGGACCCTCCTTGGTCTCTCTTTCTCTCTCTCTCTCTCTTTCTTTCTCTCTGTCGCTACCTGTTGCTCTCTCCTCTCTCTCTCTTTCTCTCGCTACCTGTTGCTCTCTCTCTTTCTCGCTACCTCTCTTTCTCTCTGTCGCTACCTCTCTCTTTTTCTCTCTCTGTCGCTACCTCTCTCTTTTTCTCTCTCTCTCTCTCCTTCTTTCTGTCTGTCACTACCTCTCTCTTTTTTCTCTTTCACTCTCTCCTCCTTTATCTCTGT